>NC_044306.2:134624624-134927701 GCF_007474595.2 Lynx canadensis | reverse complement strand
AAATTAAAAATGAAACAGAGGCTCAGAGAGGTTATAAAAAGAGCCCAAAATTACCCAAGTAGTAAGTGATACAGAATCAAGCTTTTAACCATCATGCTGTTTCAGGTGGGTAATAATATTTGCTAATAGGTACTGAAATTTTGTTCTGTGCCAGGCATTGTTCTAATAACTTCCTATCTCTTACATCTTATATCTCTTGTGAAAATTAATTTAAATTCTCAGAACTACATTTTGAGACAGATGATGGTGTTGTTCCCATTTTACAGATAAGAAAACAGAAACCAGGCATTAGGTAACATGGCCAATATCACACAACTACAGATGGCTAAAGTAAGTGTACCCCATTATTCCAAAAGATAGGTAAATTCAAGGTGCTAAACTGAAATATCAGTGACCTAATACCAGATTACGTATCACAATTTTCAAAAAAGAAACTCCCTCCTGGTATATTCATCTAAATTAAACAATGTCTACAATTTCTAAACAAATACTCAATACTGGAATAGTAAAAGATAAAACTGACTAAATGCTAATTTATTCTGATTTGCCTTACTACTCAATCATTTTTCCTCCTTTGATAGCAGCTATTTTCAATAGTCATTTTCATTCCGCCCACTACAGTTTGAATAGATTGACTGTTAACAAATACGAATCAACTTTTGATAGGAAGCAAGACCACTGTCTTCATTTGGTTCCTGTCCCATAGAAGTTAGAGACAATGTAGAGAGAAATGGTGGTGAATATTCAAGTACTTACGTAAATTAAAAAATGAGCCTTGGTTTGGTGAGCAGAGCACAGGTTTGGTGGTGGCCCCAACCACGCACTATACATCTGGGGGCGTGATGTATGTTCCAAACAGATCTCAATGGATCCGAGCTAATATGGGAAGGTGCCTTTAGAGGCATGATCAATATCAAGGACAGAAACAGACTGTTAGAGATCTTGAGAACAGATTGAACAAAACACATGAGTAAAAAAGGAAGATGGCAAGAGAATTCTGTCTACAGAAACATTGTGTGGGAGGATAGCAGTGTGCCATGGGAAATAATACCAGTCAGATGGTTAGAACAAGTCATTGGATCCCTTATATTCACAGCAGAACTAAATACTTGATTTGCTGGGTAAAACAAAGCCCAGGAGGGAGATAAGATATAGATACAGATATAGATATATATATATAAAATTAGTAAAATTAGTAAAATTTAAAATTTGGGGAATTCTTCAAAATGTTATTCTAGGTAAAGAAAAGGTGGATGATTAATTGTGTGGTCACAAATTAATTACTGGAAGACAAATAATGAATTTAAAAAGTATGGAAAAAGATCCTGATTAGAAAAAAAAAACCGATATGTTGATGACAATGGTAATAAATTTGGTCAAAAACAAAACAACACCGTGCAGTTACTGAGCACTTAAGGCTATGTGCTTTGCATTCATTACTTTCACAATAGCCATATGAGATTAGCACCATTATTAGTACCATTTTACAGGTAAAGAAACTGAATCTTAAGAGACCATGTGATTTAGCCAGGATTTCATATGAAGTAATAGAATTTGGGTTTGAACCCAAGCATTCTATCTCTGGAGCATACCATATAGTTATGTGTTAAATTAATGGAAGGAGCCACAATTAACAAGAGCACAGATGCAAGTACTGACACATCAAATGTAGTCCCACTTCCATTTGCATAGAATGCAAAAGTCAGGATAATGAGGCCCCTGATAGTGATGGAAAACCTGACCAGAATAGAGTGATGAAAATAATGAGATACAATGAAATCTGAATACTATTAAAATGACTTTCTACTAACCAGGAAAATAGTTTACAACAAGCAAAATTCATAACAAACAAAATAGAATGGACTTCATGCCTGGCTTCATCTTCTCACTTTAGAATTGACAGAGAACAAGTTTGCTACGTAGGCATTTTGTGGTAATGACTTTACTATTATTAACAGTGACAATAGTTCCAGGCAGTATTTCATATTTACATAGCAGCCTTCAACATCGGAGCAAAAGCACCTGGCAAACATTCTCATTTTTATTATTGATGGCTTAGATTAACAGCGCTTTTCTGTCAAAACAGCTCATTTATCCTTACATCCTTACAGGGACTCTTGTGACACAAATAGGCAAGCAATCCATTTCTACATTTTACAAATGGAAAAACCAAAGCCCAAGGACCTGTGTAAAACTGCTTATTAATACTGTGACTGGACTTATAATGAACTCATAAATAATCCAGGATTTTCCTTCCTTACTGACTGAAACACTACCTCTTTTACAACTTCTTATTCCAAATTACCTGAAACCTGGAAGCCTTCCTATATACTGGATCCCTTTCCACTGGTCTGGTTCTTACTGTCTTCTTCAAACTGGATTATCATTTCCTTCTTTCCTGTAAGTGCTCATCCTGCCTCCATTCTCTCTCCTCTCCAAACCACTCTCAACATTGCTGCTAAGATCATTTTCGTAAGCCTGCTCGGAAAACAGAATTGCTCTTCATTGTCTATAGAAACAGACCCAAACTCCTTCATAGATCATTCACAATCTCCCTCAGTCTGGCTCCAATCTATTTTCTCTACCATATCTCTGACTGCCATGTTCTCCATCCCTAAGTCACAACCTAAACTTCTGAACCCCAAACCCACTCTTATCCTTGCTTATTCTGTTTCTCCTACTAGAAATAACCTTTCCAACTCCAACACTGACTACCAAATTATCTTTACAACTCCACTCCAATGCCCTCTCCTCCATGAATCCCTTCTAATACCTCAGTTGAAAATACCTACTCCCTCCAACTCCACAACACACATTTAACATTTGTGGCACTCACCATATTCTGCCCAGATTTACAGTGACTTATGAAAGTACATAGCAGTCTTAGCAGAATGTTTTATCATTGAAATTTCCAGAAAGTCAACTATGTGTCAGGCCCTGTGACAGCTAGTGAGTAAAAAAGATAAACTGATCTCTCTGCCTTCATCGAGGTTACAGTCTTATAGTCTTTCTCATCTAGAGTTCCTCCTCTGAATAACTAAGCATACTATTTTCTGTTTTTCTAAGGCTGGTACACAATTAGTACCATTCTAGAGGCATAAAAGAGATATTAATTTATTACACACAACAGATACTTTTTAGAAGTGGTTCTCAAAGTATAGTACACAAGAACCCTTGAGGATCTCCAAGACCTCCTTTAGGCAGAGGGGGAGATCCCTGAGGTCAAAACTAATTCCAAATAATTATAAGATATATTTTGCTGCCTTCACTCGCATTTACTCTCAGATGTACAGTAGAGTCTTCAAGAGGCTGCATGATGTGTTATATAACAACAGATTGAAGCTGTAAGTATATAAGAGAATTCATCCATCTTCTTTTAAACTAATCATAAAACAGATATGCAAAAATGTAAAACAATGCCACTTTGTAACTACTATTTCTGCTTTGTAAAAAATAATTTTCATAAAAAAGATATAGACTTTATGTTAACATGTAATGGGTTTACTGTTGCTAATTCATAAATGAATTACATAAATATTTTAAATTTATATCTTAATTTCTAATATGGTTTATACCAATGGATATAACCCACATAAACAAAAGCTCATGGTTAACCTTTTTTTTTTTTTTTAATTTTTTTTTCAACGTTTATTTATTTTTGGGACAGAGAGAGACAGAGCATGAACGGAGGAGGGCCAGAGAGAGAGGGAGACACAGAATCGGAAACAGGCTCCAGGCTCTGAGCCATCAGCCCAGAGCTTGACGCGGGGCTCGAACTCACGGACCGCGAGATCATGACCTGGCTGAAGTCGGACGCTTAACCGACTGCGCCACCCAGGCGCCCCTGGTTAACCATTTTTAAGAGCGTAAAAGGATCATGAGACCACAAAGTCTGAGAACTGCTGCTTTAGAACACTGGTACTCATGTCTTTCTGCAGAATCCCAATAGAGTAGTTGACTTTGTAATTGTACTATTCCCTGAACTCAGGATGTATTAAAGCGACTATCCTATGTGTGAGATTCATCTATTTACAAGTGTTTTCCCTTTCGCTCCCCATCCCAAGGCCCCAGATTTGGTAATGAGCTGCTTAAGGGCAGGGACTAAATAGAATTTATCTTTATTGCTGCTGCACCTAGCATAGAGGAGACAGCCAGTAAATATTTGAGGGGGAAGGAGGGAAGGAAGGAAGGAAGGAAGGAAGGAAGGAAGGAAGGAAGGAAGGGAAGGAGGAAGAAAGGAAGGAAGGAAGGGAGGATCAAAGGAAGGAATGAAGGAAGGAAAAGAAACGAAGGGAGGAAGGGAAGGAGGAAATAATTGTATCTTATTCATTCTTCAAAGATTCTACCACAGTAATCTGTCCATTGAAAATATCTGTTAACCCTCATGTAAATCTGTTGTATTGCTATGATAGCTTAGGTAATCAAGATGCCAATAGTTTCACCTGATATGTTGGCAAATCCCAGTACAGCTTGGAAACCATGATTTTTAAAGGCAAATTTTAATAGATCCCTCTCATAGGTAAATCAATGAGCAAACATTTGTACACACTAGCCCTTTAATAGCAGCAGATAATTTTAATATAAAGAATGATACAAATCTGGAAAGCAGATGCAGTCAGTTTGGTTTCCTGTGCATAAACTATCTCCCTCATGGATAATGAAGTCTTAATAATTAGAAGTGACTTCCTATAACTCAAATATCTTATCTTTTGATTTAGAGTGACGATATGAAGCTAAAGATAACTAAAGGGGGTCAGGTAAAGCAAAATTGAGCATTGGTAAGTCTGTCTTCAAGACTCTTGTAAGCCTCCATCTGGCCTATTCTTCCCTTCCAGCTGTCCATGAAGCTGCTTTCCCTTCTCATGAAGTTACCTTCATTGGCCAAGGTGACCCTCACCAAGGTAGTCCACTTGGTCCTGGCCTTTTGAGTATCATCTCATGCTTTACTTAAAAGGAACAAACAATTTACCTCACAACATTTCTATTTTAATAGAAACAGTCTTCAACCAAAGAAGTAAGTGAGAATTTCACATATTATATCAGGTTCAGAAGCAGAAAACTAGAGGGTGTTTTGGCTCCTTAAATTATAACACAGAGCCAGACATCTGTACTCAGGACCAAGACTAAAAAAAAGTGAAACATAACAGATATGATTGCCTGTGACAGTCCACGTTGCTGACCTGGACCCTGGTTGGCAAGAGGACAGTCAACAGACATATGACATGATGTATTTGGCTGAAACTCATAAAAGACAAAAAATAGTTTAACTTGTTTCCTACCCACTATTTCACACAGGTTTTGCCTAACATGTTTTATTCAGTCTTTTAGAGGGGAGTAAGGGAGTAGAATATCTTTAAATCTTATTAAATTAAATTTCAAAAAAGAATTATTTTGATTCTTAAGACTTAAAAATGATTTTCTAAAGACAACATCATCAAAGTTATCCACTCTCAAATTTAAAGGTGCTTAAAAGTGGGCCTTAGGGGACCAAAAAAAAAAGTGGGCCTTAAGGATTTAAAGAACAAACAAACCACCTAGAATTTCCAAAAGTACAACTGGAAAGAAAACTGTGAAATATCCAGCATGTATAATTTCTGATATCTGCACTATAAATAATAGATTATCACATGTAATGAATGCTGCTACACTATGGACTAAATTTTCCAACAGGCCCTAATCTGAACACGTTTTTTGTTTTTGTTTTTATTTTCTTAATTTTTTTAACATTTATTTATTATTGAGAGAGACAGAGTGTGAGCAGGGAAGGGGCAGAGAGAGGAGGAGACACAGAATCCGAAGCAGGCTCCAAGCTCCAAGCTGTTAGCACAGAGACCAACACGGGGCTCGAACTCACAAACCACAAGATCATGACCTGAGCCAAAGTCATGACTGACTGAGGTCAGTCACTGACTGAGCCACCCAGGTGCCCCTGAAAACATTTTTTGTGTTAACCAAATTTTCATTAAGATCTCATACTTTCATTTTAATAGTAGTTCCTCTAATAGTGGTTATTGGAATACACAGAACTATCTACGAAGAATCTGAGACATGCTAAAATTTAAGCTAACTCACTCTTCAAATAAACTCCAGTAAAATGCCAACTTATAAAGACCACCTTATTATTTTCCCAGTAGGACATCAAATTACTTGGGACCTCTCAAACAGTGACAGTCCCAAATCCATCTTCCCAGGAGATACAGCCTGAGGTTCCACCAATTGGTGAAAAGCCTTTAAATTTTTATACAATATGAGGGCTAGTTATGCTGTTTTTACTAGGGTGAACTACACTCCTGAGGACTTGGTTTCCCATCTTGGTAGCTTGTAGCCATTGAAAAACAAGATAAGGGGAGCCTGGGTGGCGCAGTCGGTTAAGCGTCCGACTTCAGCCAGGTCACGATCTCGCAGTCCGGGAGTTCGAGCCCTGCGTCAGGCTCTGGGCTGATGGCTCAGAGCCTGGAGCCTGTTTCCGATTCTGTGTCTCCCTCTCTCTCTGCTCCTCCCCCGTTCATGCTCTGTCTCTCTCTGTCCCAAAAATAAATAAACGTTGAAAAAAAAAATTAAAAAAAAAAAAAAAGAAAAACAAGACAAAATGGCACCATAATGACAAAATTCTGAATATCCTCTTAATTCATCTCATATGTAAGGCATTTGGTTCCACAAACCCGTCACACTCATTTCTATCTCTTTTTACTTTGATTATGTTATCATTTCTTAGAATTCCTGTTAGCACACTTACTTGGAATTTAAACCACATCAATGTTTTAAAGCTCCACTGAGTCCAACTTTCATCTTTAATATTGAGAAGGATTCAACACAGTGATAAAAAAGGAAGTGCTCCCCAGTTGGACTCCCTGGGCTCTACCAACACTAGCTGCATGATCTAGGGCAAGTTACTAAATCTCCCATGCTTCAGTTTCATCATTTATAAAATGGAAATGCTCAGTAGGATTCCTGTGAGGATTAAATGAATTAGTGCATGCAAAGTGCTTTGCACGGTGAGTGGCACAAGTAATCACTCAATAAATGTTATCCACTATTATAATCATGTATTATAACCCTCATTCTTCCAACACTACTCTGAACAATTATAGACTCATAATTCACAAGAACCCTAGACCTTAGAAGTCACTGAGTTCAATCTCTCACATCAAGTAGTATCATCTCTAACATGTTCGTAGTATTTGGTCAAACATGAAGATGGTTAAATGCAGTGTTGGAAAATTCACTATTCTTCTAAAAGCATGGACTTACAAATAATTCTAACCATCAGAAAGGTCTTTTATGTATGGTGCCTATTCTCCACTCACTGGCCTCTTATTTCTGTCTTCTATACAGCTTCAAACAAACCTGCATCCTCTATCCACTTTCCACAGTACTCTGAACAATCTCTGATTAGTTAAGTAGAATACTTTGTTTAGGAAAGTAAAACAAATTTTAGCAAAATTTACTCAACAAAAACAACAATAAAACTATACTGTAATTATATAAAAAATTAAGGTAATCTTTGCTTCTGAGGGATTTGGCCAACAATATTAACATTTATCACATAATCTACTTACATAAGATTGTAGACTGTCAGGCTGCTTTCCAGATTGTATCCAGAGATATTAAAAAATTTTTTTTAGTCTACCTTTTTCTCTATGAAGTTCCTTTGGCTTTATGCCTTTTCTCCTTATGATTCTCTTTCCTACTTCTGTTCCTATCTTTCTATGTATCTATCTCCTGCTCTGTTTTCTTTCTTTCATCAAACAATCATTCAACAAACATTTGTTCAGTATTACCAAGTATTAGGCACTGTGCTAGGCATGGAAAACCAAAAGATAATTAGATCTGGGTCAAATTACTCACAAGCTAAGGCACAGACACAGACACATAAATAGTAAAACATGCTACTATTTATGTAATACAATGAGATAGATATACCTAGGCTACTTTGAGAACACCAGGAAGGCATTCCCAATGGAAGGGGTCAGGGAAGGTTTCTGGTAACACCTGAGAAGTCTAGAGTGAGTCTCAGCAGTACTTCCAAGACTTGAAATCATGTGAGAATCTTGTTTGAAAGATTCTGAGCCAGGGTATCTGGATGGGACATGAGATACGGCTTTTCTACCAAGCCCCAGATGATGCCCATGATGCTCACGCTGCTGGTCCCCAGACCATTCTTTCAATTGCAAATGCCTTAAAAGTTGGCTAATGACTAAGTAAAGATTGGGTGGGATGAATATAGGCAGAATAGACAGTATGAAGTAAATCACAGAGGTAAGAAACATTTGAGTGTGTGTGATGAGAATGAAGCACATTAGTGTCCCCAGGCAATTCGAAAGATCACCAGTTACTACAATGGGGGTGAATGGGAGTATGGTATATGTTAAGGAAAAGTGAACTTATTACATAGCCAATGGAGCGTATCAAAGGTAAGCAGAGCAGTTACATGGTAACAATAGCAAATCGGATCTGGTGGCTCCATTGGTAGAATCATGGGCAGGCAAATAGAATTCTAGACTACATTAAATAAACCAGCTAACAACGATGATGAGGCAACTGACTTAAAAAAACAAACAAAAACAAAAACAAAAACGTTTAGCAGGGGCTCCTGGTGGCTGAGTCAATTAAGCATCCTACTTCAGCTCAGGTCATGATCTCACAGTTCATGGGTTCAAGCCCCGTGTCAGGCCCTGTGATGACAGCTCAGAGCCTGGAGCCTGCTTCAGATCCTTTGTCTCCCTCTCTGCCTGTCTCTGTCCTGCTTGCATTCTGTGTCTCTCAAAAATAGATAAAAGTTCAAAACAATTTTTTAAATGTTTAGCAGATAAAGTAAGTTGATTGCATTTTCAAGTAATTTAAAAATCAGGCAAGTTGTTACTCCTTTGCATTCTTTGCCAGCCTGATATCTAGTCTTTATCTGACACTTCATAACATGTGATCTTGAACAAGCCACTTAAGCTCTTTTTGCACCAGGTTCCACATTTTAAAACAGTGAAGAGTTGAATGAACACGATGGTCTCTCTACCCTAAATTTGATGGTCCCATGAACTAAATTCATTTCTTTTTTTTTTAATATTTACTTATTTTGAGAGAGAGAGCAGGGGAGGGGTAGAGAGAGAAGCAGAGGCAGAGCACAGAGCTCCACGCAGGGCTTGATCTAGGGAACCATGAGATCATGTCCTGAGCTGAAATCAAGAGTTGAACACTTAACTGGCTGAGCCACCCAGGTACCCAGAACTAAATTCATCTCTTATTGAATCATGGAATCATAATTCTTTACACCTAATCACAACACCTGGAATATAAATATACACTGTATGACTAATGTTGACTATACCTAACCAACAAGTAACAAGACTTTATATATTCTGCCTCTTCTTTACCCACAACATTCAGTACTGAGTCCAGTTGCTTTGTACTTACATTCTACTGGTGATTCTTTGGTTTATGTTCCTATGATTTTTTAACTGGATTCCTTCAATAGACCACATTAGGTGTTCTCTCTGACTCAGTCTAATCTTCTTCCAAATGCTATCCAAGAAATTGAAGAACTCTGGGGTCAGAAAGCCCCCAAATGCTAAATCCACTGTTTCTTAGCTGTATGACTGTTGGCAAGTTATTTAACATCTCTAAACCTGAGTTCCCTTATCTGTAAATCATAAGGATGATATGAAGATTAAATGCCTGCAAAGTGCTTAGCACAAGCAATTACACAGTAAGAACTCAATAAATGCTAGTTATTATTTTGAAAGACAAATCTCATAAACACTTGAGTAGGTACTTCACAAAAGAAAATCAAATGACCAATAAAAAATGAAAAGATGTTCTTCCTCATCAGTAATCAGCAAAAAGCCAATTAATACTTTCATGAGTACAATTATGTACCCACCTGATTAGTGAAACTTAAGAACTTATAAATCAAATGTTGGTGAGAATAGAGAACTTCCCTTGCTGATGGGAGTGTAAACTGATATAACCGATTGGGGACAATATTCTAGCATTATTTGGAAAACCTGAATGTGCACATACCCCCAAATTCAATAGTTCCTTTCCTGAAGAAGATTTTACACATGTATACTAGAATCTATGAGTAACTATATATATAACTATATATAACTAATAACTTTATTACAAATATATTATTTATAATAAATATATTTAATATATTTAATGAATATATTTGCATAAATATATTTCTTTATATATATAAATAAAGGTTATGCACATAAATTAGCATAAGTAATACAGAAACAATCCAAATATTCACCAACAGTAAAATGGATAAGTAAATTTGGTATATTCATGGAGTAGAATACTACATAATTAAATGAATAAACTACATACATTAATGTAGAAGAATCTTATAATGTTCAGCAAAATCATTTGATTAAGAATATATATACATACATATATATATGTATATATATACTATGACTGTAAGATGGAAAACCTACAAAGAAAAGCAAAGGAACAAGGAACAAATGTGATAAGAGGCAAAATAGTGGTTAGTGGTCACCTTTAGTGGAGAAGAAAAAGCATGTGATCTTAAAGGAACACATAGGTACTTACTAAGAGTCTATTCCTTAATATGAATGGTGGTTATATGAGGCTTGCTTTATAATTATTCCTTAAACTATACTTGTTTTATACACGTTTCTATGTCTATGATATATTTCACAATTAAAAAATAAACCTGACCGTGTCATTCTCCTACTTAGAATATTTTAAAAGCTCTTCATATTGACATAAAGTCCAAACTTTTTAGCTTTATTTAAGAGATCCTTCATGATATGTCTCCTGTACCCCTCTTCAGTTTCATTTCTACACCCCCATTTATGCCCTAGCACAGTAAATGGCACAGTGTGCTCCCAAAAAATCATACTCTGTTAAACCTTTGGGCCCTTGAAAAGTATTCCCACTGTTCCCTTCCACTGATTATTTCTCATTGTCCTTAACATTCAGCTAAAATATCACTCCCTTCAGGAAGCCTTGACAAATTCCCAGCCCATCTGTATTAGAGTCTCCTCTGCTGCACTTCCTTTAGCACCGCATGTCTACCCATTTAACCGCCCAGTGTGTAAGTACCACACTCTTTGAACACTATCTCCCCCCAATTAATGGCACATTTTAGCATAAGCACCACACACTTTAGATTGAAAGCTTCTTTAAGGCAGGTACTATCTCTTTCATCTATCCCAAGAGTCAAGGATAATGTCTACATCACACAGATTCTCAATAAATGTTTGCTTAATGAGTAAATGTTTAAGACGGGGCAATATATGTTTTCTACATCACTGGGAGTGACACATAACGCAAAGCATTAAGTTCAACCATATAAAGTTGCCCTTCCTTTAGACCCTAGATGGTTCATTATTGGCAATTACATACTATTCTCCTTTATAACAAACACTCATTTAGTACATGGTGATTAAGCACAGCATAGCGATGGCTATTATATCTACTTTCTCGATATAACTGTAGGCAGACTGTAATGAAAATCATGATGTGAAATAAGTACAGGGTTAATTTCACCAGTCTTCTGTAGTTATAGCTTATGCATTAATTCACAAGAAAGCCTACCTACCCAGAGTTACATAAGCCACTAAGCAAACGAAAGAGATATATTGATCACCAGTTCAAAACAGCTTCTTTTGGAATCTTGCTGTCATACACTATTTCTCAAAGTTATTTGACAGACTATAACTGCTTCATCTCTGCTGGAGTCTATTGATTATTGACTTTGATGACTATAAAGCATCAAGTATTTTATAAAAAATATTCTGCCTGTGTGTGCTGATATTTTTATAAGATAATAAGTTTTAAAAATTATTCCAACTAGCAGAGAAACTGGATCTACTTTTTAAAATATATTTATTTATTTTGGGGAAAGCACAAGCTGGACATGGGCAGAGAGAGGGGAACAGAAGAGTTGAAGTTGGCTTTGCGCTGACAGGGTTGACAGCAGCGAGCTCAGTATGGGGCTCAAAGTCTCAAACCACGAGATTATGACCTCAGTTGAAGTTGGACACTCAACGGACTGAGCCACCCAGGTGCCCCAAAACTGGATCTACTTTTAATGTTGCTGTATTAGGCACAAGGATCTGTAGGGTAAATGTCTATGAATTGCATTTTATAAAACTGTGATATGATTTCTCTCCCCTTATTTGCAAGGATCTAAATGCTATGTTAATATATATATTATATACATTCTTATATATATTCCTGTACGTTTACATAAGAGTGAGTGTGTGTGTGTGTGTGTGTGTGTGTGTGTGTGTGTGTATTCCTGAAAGGTATTGAGCATTACAGGTTCTTTTCACAGAGAACCAATTCTTTTACCTACAGGGTAAATTGGTAAAATGTGTAATTATGTTGCAAATAATAAAAACCACTGAAAAATAATGTCACTCGACTGTTAACTCAGCAACATGAAATTATTCACTGCAGCCATCTTACACAGACTGGTATCGTCCAGGGTAGTAGCACCCTCCTGTCCCTGGTGTGACACAATTTACCCATGTACCCAAGACTTCATGCTACTCTATGTGGCAGTAATAGCACTGCACCATCAATCAAACATTCTGTCCTGTTTATTTTCATTTCTTTACTTCACATTATTTGGAGCAGTATTTCTTCAGATCCATACACTAAATCACATGCAATATTTACATGAGTTATAAAGATCATATGTTTTCTGCTGTGGAATATTTTTAAATTTGCAACTCACCACTGCTTGTATGGTTTCTCATCTATAGGAAATGGTTCTAATTCAACAGCTTCTTGCATGAGTTGCCATAATGAAGATCTGAGATGGTCCTGCCTTTGGTGTTCCTCACGCTAGCCTAAAATCAAAGCAAAAACACAGAATGAGTTTGATTTGAACACTTAAATGGAATTTAATCTGCATTAGGAAACCAAAAGACTGACAAAGATAACTGAAAATGAGTGATGAGGATGAGGGAATAAAACATCCCAGGCTGGTTTACTCTATTCAAATTTATCACAAGCACAAGAACTTTGGGGTTACCAATACCAGAGTAGCTGGATATTTTAAAATCTTGACATAAAATCTGACATGATATTTGGGTTTTGTTATATCAGTTTGGTTTTGAGATACAAGGCACCCTACTCAGCTTCTATGGAAACAGTTCCACCCTTGCATGTTTGCATATTCTGCTTTTCACATAAGATTTCATTGGAAAAATGGGTTACATGCTTACCGATAAAAGAAGAAGTTCAAAAACCTCTGCAGTATTTGAAATAGAATAAAACTAAACTGAAAATGGTCTGAAGCTGGAAACAGACCTGCATGTATGTTTTTCCTAATCTGATCTAGTTACAAAAATAGGTTTGTAACTTCAATCTGTTACTGTTACTTTTTGTGATTATAATGGACCAGATTCTCCAAGATTGTACCAGTTTCCAATGTTCTACCCATTATCAAACCATGAGTTTTAATTTCTAGAACTTTGGAAAGTATGCTCACAATACCCAAATAAAACCTTCCTCTCTGCCCCAACTAAGAGTCCCTTTCCTGGCCAGGTGCTTACAACTTACTACTAAGAATTCCTTCCACACCACACTCTCCTGCTCTGTGAACATCCCAGTGTGACCTCCAATGTCACCTACCACCATTTCAGAGGACAGGAATTTATTTCTCCTCTGAATTCCTATTATATTTAGTGTCAAATCTCTAATAGGAGCCCTTGATCATATACCATCCTTGTTATTTAACCTCATCTCCCTAAATGATTATATGCTCCCAAATGGCTCCAAACTCTTCCTTCCATTGCACTTAGCAGAGAACACCGTACACAGGAGACATTCATCCAAGGACTATTTATTGAGCCCCAACAATGTGCCAAACAGACACAGTCGGTACTTGCTGGAGATTATACTTTAGTAGAGAACACAGGAAACAGGAATATGTAATTACTAGATAGTGTGATAACTGCAATGACAGAGGAAGTACAGACACTGAAGAAACCTTGCCAAATAAATGGGCCTAAGAGCTTTACTTCACTACCAATGCTCATATCCTACTTCCAGTGTATGAGAAGAGGACAATTACTTGAAGAAACCCATTTTCAGGAAGCACATGGAGAACCCAGGCAGGTTAACATCCAGAAACTAGGAGCAGTTTTACTTCTATGAAGAGAAGTCACTAAGATGAATTTCTAGTACTTTAAATCACTGCTGGGTGGTGGGGGTTTTTCCCTGCATTCTAACACACACACACACACACACACACACACACACACACACAATGTAGCAAAAATCCTGTTTATTACTGAGCAGGTTACTCTGCAAATTCCTGATTGGCCTGTAGGGGAATTTCACTTACACCTGCACACTGAATGGGATTTCAGAGCAACTGTGGGTTAAGAATGTTTCTAAGGAACCTTCAGTCATCTCTTTTTCCATTCAAATCTTTACTTTCCACTCCTAGGAACATTAGCTTTATAAACCTATGGCTTTCACATTTCAGAGATAAGAACAGTGAGAAAGGCCATAGTGGCTTATTATGGATCTAAAGCATCAATTCACCTAGAAAATTCTTTACCAAAAATAAGTATAAATTTGTAGCACTTTTCAAGCCAAAATGCTTCTTTTTATTTAAGGATTTTTAATGTCACCTGAGTTCTCCATTTGGAGTTTCTACCAAGATTCACAATAAGACATGGGGGAGAGGGTAGGATAGTACCTAAAACATACGGATTTTTCACTCCCCCCCACCCTTTGCCTTGATTTTCTCATAAGGATAAAACGTACTCAAACTGAAAAATCTTTAGTCAAAACCTTACAACTTTGCCATGAAAATATGTACGGAGAGATAAATTTCTGAAAATCCAAGCTACAATTCTAAATTACATTTTCTCTTTCAAAGAGAAATAATCAATGTGCAGCATGATCTTTTCTCTAATCAGCAGCAGTGTCTCATCTCATACTCATATAATGCAATAAATATATTTAATATACTAAAGGGATAAATGGGTCTTGTTCTCCTTTCCCAATAAGCATTCCCCCAGTAGTCCATTGGCCCAACTTTATCTAAATCTTCGGTCCTCAGAAGGAGGTGTTAAGAGATGCATGTGTGGTAAGAAAGAAATAGTCTGCAGCAAATACAGCATTGTATTCCTTTCTGTCATTACTGGACACTTTATGGTTCTTTTTGCCCAAGTGTTGCAGCGTCCAACCAAAAGCTTAAAGGAGACTACAAGAGGAGATAGTAGGCACAATGGAGAAAGAATTTTAAGTGTCAATTTGTTTACTTCTTATTCTGATCGAAGGAAGACTTGCTTTGAGACCCATTATTCTCATAAGCAAGTAAGCAATCATTTGATTTGAACCCACCAATTTCATGCAAAGTCTTTTGAGCTCCAAATGTGACCTGAAGTCACAACTAGAGCAGGAAGAGAGAATATCTGCCCCCATGTTTCACAAACAAGAAAGACCCCAGTTTGTCTTTATTTTTTATCATCAGTATTAAGACTTTTTCCCTAAGATTACATCCAAAGAAATATATTCATTTACATAAAGCCACAATAAAACTAAAAAACAACAACAACAACAACAACAAAACAAAAAAAGACCTTTAAATATGGGACGCTTTACCTTTAAACACGGGAGGCTTTTTCATATTATTTTGGCGAGGCAGATACCTTTCGCTTATGATATTCCTATAAGATATACTAACAAGGGAAATCCTATGAATTTCCTGTAATTTAAAAACGTACATTTATTTTATAGCATCCACAACCAAGTCTCAGTTCATTCTAACCTTGAAAATCATTGACCACGTACTATGAAACCATTAAATACTAATAGCTGCAGACATACCAGACAATGACAGCAAAACACACTCGGTCCCTCTGGGATCTGTTCATAAACATCCCCTTCCAGCATGACAAACACACTCCTCCCAACAGCAGATGCTGTTCTGGGGCAAGCAAGCAGGAAGCTGGAGGCAGCTGATTTCTCCACTCTACATATGATTTCTCACTGCCTCATCATCAAAAAAAAATTTTTTTACCAAAACTGCGAAGATTTTGTAATGCCAGGAGCCCATCAAATTAAAGATACTTTGCAACAACAGGACAGAGAGATGTGCAAATGAGGAAGCATGAAGACTCTTTAATATCTAAGGTCATGCCACCTTTGTCATCTGATTTGCTGTTCCGTTGTGGGGAAGAGAAAATCGTTTGCTCTGTGTAAGAAAATAAGCTAACCTGGTACTTCATGTCAATTAAGAGTGAGATCGAGGCAGAAAAGGAATACATACCAAAAGCAGCAAAACTGCTCATCCAAACTGTCCTGCCCCTAAAATCCAAAGGTTCTGAAGTAGAGTCTGAAGCTTCTGAGCTCATGCATGAGCATCACTATCTATATTCGCAGCATATATGCTCACCTAAGGTAGAAAATGTACAGAAGCCTCTCTGAGAGAAGTGGTCATTCCTGCAACCATTTTTAATACGGTGATCAGCATTCTGTGAGATCTTCCTGGGTCTGGCAAGTAGCAGACTAGGGATGCAAGGAGGAAATTGGACCTTGGGCTGGCAATGCTGAGTGCACTTATTTTCCTGCAATCTGAACTGTGGCCTGTCCCATGACTTAGACTGCCTCTTTCCGGTTCGTTCATAAAAGTTATCATCAACACACCAGAAGCATGCAGTGCTGCTGTAAAGACACTGTCAGGCTCTGCAGCAAAGACAGCCCATGTAAACAACCTTGTGATTCCTTCAGAGCCTACTGCCATGGGATAAGCCATTCTTTCTCGGTAGCTAAATTGCAGTACCTGGGAAGTTATGTGTTAGGAGGTAAAAGCAGAGAGAGCCTCTAGATTTCAATGTACAGGGGAAAAATGCATATACAGTTTTTCTTAAAATATCTCTAACCTTGATTCACTTGAAATCATGTTTTGTTTTTTTTTTTTTTTTTGCTGCAGGCACAAATACATAAATTCTGATGAGTATATTGCCATGCTCATTGCTGATTTTTTCCCAAAAGAGCTCTGACATTTCTAGGGGACACAGTATCCCAGCACAGAATATGGGAACCCTGCCATTAAAAAAAAATGCTGCCTGCTGTGATAGGAGATCACTTTCTTAAAGGAACCCCTTACCTTTGCGACTGCAGTGCCAATGTTTTCTCTAATCTCTATCCTGACCCCTGTCCTGTGTTCCTCTTCCCAGCCCAAATTCAGCCTAGAATGTCTCTGCAAGAGTAATGCCATTAGTTTTGCAACTAAAATATATAAATACTATTCCCTACTAAAAATATGTAAATATGTTCCAAAATATTCATTTAAATTATACCTCTCAAGAAGTAAACATAAATGTATACTTAAAGACATGATTTTTTGATGTTTTATGGAACCCAGAGCATTTCTCAGATATAGGACTGAGGTCAGCACTTCTAACAAGCACAGCTGTTCTCTCTCTCTCCATCTCTCTCCCCACCTCTCCTTTTCTCTCTCTCCCTCCTTCCCCCTCTTCCCCCCCCCCACCCCGGTTGTTTTTCTTCTCTTCCTTTCTGTAGCTCTGCATTGGTCTAAAAACCCCTGGTCACAATAAGAAAGCTCCCTCCCACCCCCTGCCAACCCTCACTCCAAACAGAAAGGTTTCCACACGCCCAAGTCTGGGGAGAGATGCTCCACACACAAGGAAAGGCTGGTAGCTTCTTGCCTTAGAGGTACTTCACTTCATTAACCTGCTTTCCACCCCATCTCTCCCACTTCTCCCATGCTTGCTCTCCCACCCCACCAGGAGCAATCCATAGGCATCACCCCACCCTCCAAAAAACAGGTTAGAACCCAGAATGAGCAAAGAGCACCTACCATTCCGTGCTTGAGAACTACGATCCTGATCCAGCAGTGTTTGCCCCAGAAATCCTCCCTACTTGTTTTTCATTAACCACATTCCAAATTGTAATAAGGAATAGATTCTTTGGAGGTGGGGAAATTGTTTAAAATTAGTGATGGACAGGTGATTTCCAAGAAAACCCAATCTTAAACTCACTCAAGCCCCTAGGTATTGAAGGGTGAGGAGAAAAAAGGAAAATTGTAAAAATGAAAAAAGAAAAGAAAAAGGTAAGCATATAACAAGCACCACCCACCCCCATAAAAAAAAAAAAGAAGAAGAAGAAGAAGGGGAGGTTTTTTGAAAAAAAAAAAAAAAAAGAAGAGTGGCTTGCTGAATCACCCTCTTTCACTGCCTGGAAACCATTGTGCAGCGCGATGCTGCCTGTACCATTGTGGAACCTACCAGAGGAGACGGACAGAGGGCTTGGGGAATGGGGTTGCTATGGCAACCGAAAGGAGCACACATGACGTCAAAGCCCAGAGAGGTCTAGGGAGGGGTAAGAGGGGGAAAGGGAAAGAGGAAAAAAGTCTATCTATGTGCGGCTACAGCCACTGTGTTTTCCGGTGAAATGAGGACCAGGCAAAATGGAAAGGAGTAGGGTTCCTTGGCAGCCACTATCAGGAACTACGACATCAGCAGCCAGGCTGCACAACCCACAGAAACAATCCGCTCCAAGCAGTGCTGGCTGTGTCCACAGCAGCGCTGAGGAACAAACACCGGCAGACCAAAACAACATACGAAATACGGTCAATCTCTGCTTTTCAACTAGCTCAGCTCTTTGCAAACAGCAGAAAGTGAGACTTGGGGTCTTTCTAAATGTCAAAACAAACAAGGATGCTAATAACCTCAGAGGAGAAGTGAGCATTGGAGTCCCAGCTGGATTCCAGAGGTCATTTGCACAGCACTATTATTACTCTTCTGTGTTTCTTGTTTTTTATAAAAATCATAAATAAATGCCCACTACATCCAATTCAACAAACTGACTCTTAGATTGCATTTAGAATGTAGAAAAAAAAAAATACAGTTGATTTGAGTTAACAAACCAGGGGTTCTTTTTTTAATTGCAGATAATTCTCTGGAAAACCAACGACAATTACATTACTATATGTGGCAAATATGTCTATTTTATTTAAGTAATTTTCCCTGCCTCTGACTGTTAGAGTTTCCATGCAGTTTGTTTTTTTTTTATTTTTAAGTCTCCATACAGTTTTAACATCTACAAATAGTGCGTTTTTAGAATGAAGGGAGTTAACTATTTCCACTATTTTTAAAAAAAAATTTTTTTTTCAACGTTTATTTATTTTTGGGACAGAGAGAGACAGAGCATGAACGGGGGAGGGGCAGAGAGAGAGGGAGACACAGAATCGGAAACAGGCTCCAGGCTCCGAGCCATCAGCCCAGAGCCTGACGCGGGGCTCGAACTCACGGACCGCGAGATCGTGACCTGGCTGAAGTCGGACGCTTAACCGACTGCGCCACCCAGGCGCCCCTTTTTTTTTTTTTTTTTAATTTGTTTTTTCCACTATTTTTAAAAAGTATCAAAATTTTTAACCGTTTGAAAATATTTTCTTTATATAATTTTCAATTCACATTTGGCCAAATAGCCTCAGCCCCTGGACGTCTCAAGTTACATTATCTAACCAAATTCCTTTTTTGCTTACACAACTTTGTGGTGGGTTTCTATCTACTGAAACCAAGTAATGCTGAGCTTTATACCATTGTCCATTACGTTTGGAACTAGCATACTTACATGAATAAGGAGCTTCTTCCGTATGTTAACAGAAAAGATAAAATAGGCAACAGATATAAACTAAGTAGTAATTGCAGACACTGAAATATCATAAAACTGTGGGACCACATCAGGTTTTGTTTTCACTGTTGTTGCTGCTACTTTATTCAGGAGGGAATTTAGAAAAGGAAAGTCATACATGAGTTTTCTGTCTTTTTAATCCATTGGACAAGATAAGATTTTGGAAGTCACTTTACTCTAATTTCAACTTCAATAGGAATCACTTGATTATTAACTGGTTAGTCTTGGCAATGGGCCCGCCTACAAGAAAACTATGTCTCAAGCAAAAATATGTATCGATTAGCCAAACAACTTTATAGCAAATGTAATTAGCATTCAGGCTTTTCAGTTATTGTATTCTAAGTTTTGATATCAAAAGTTAATTTTCAATAACTGGATATCAATGAAGGAAAAAATGAAACATAAAAGCTAAAATCTATAAAGCTAGTAGAATAAAATACAACTTTTAGAAGGAAAATAGCTTTCTGATCTTGGAGTAGGGAAAGATTTCTTAGGACACAGAAAGTACTCATCATAATAGAAAAAAAAAATGATCAAAATTAAAAGCTTCCTCTTATCCAAGTCACCATTAAGAAAATGAAAGAGACAAGCCACAGACTAGAAGAAAACTGTCTTGATAAACATCTGAAAATACTCTTGATATACACAAGTTCTAGATCATATAAAAATATCCTACAACTCAATGATAAAAAAACAATTTTGTTTAATGGGCAGTCTTGAATAGGCACTTGGCAAGGGAGATTTACAAATGGTTGATAAGTACATAAAAAAGCATTCGGTGTCATTGGTCATCAGAGAAATGCAAATTAAAGCTACAATAAATGCCAGTTAGACCTATAAAAATGGCTAAAATTTTAAAAGCCTAAAAACACTAAATATTGGCTAATATATGGAGAAACCAGAACTCTCCTACATTATTGGTGCAAGTATAAAATGGCAAAACTACTTTGGGAAATGGTTTGGTAGGGTGTTTTTTTTTTTAATTATAAACATATACCTACAGTATGACTCAACAATTCTATTCATAGATAGTCACCCAAGAGAATAGAATATATTTCCATTAAAAAAAACTTGTACATAAATGTGTATGCTAGCTTTATTTATAATTGGTAAAAACTGGAAACAACTCAAAGTATATCAACAGGAGAATGAATAAGTAAATTATCATATATTCATATAATAGTACACTATTCAGCAATAAAAAAGAATGACAACAATGAATAGGCTGAAACCAACCAATTTCTTCCACTAGGTGTTAATTCTTGATGGCACAAGTTATAAAGAGTAATAATAGATGCCAACGTTGTTTGTAGATTTGGAAGTGGATTTTACTATTTAGAGCTTTAATTCTCAACCTACTCATTTCAGTAATATTTAGATGATCAAAATGGTATTTTAAGTTTATTCTATATAGCATAGAAAATTAATTTCCTAAAATTAGATCATTTAATACAAGTTGGCTTTTTTAAAAATCAACAATAGATCCCATTCCTGATTGATAGAAACTATTTACTTAAAGCCCTCAATAAGATGATTCTAACATAAATCTCTATTTGCAACTTCTCAATCCAACACAATATGTTTTAGAGCCTCACTTCCCCACCAAAATACAACTTTAATCAAAAGAGAAAAAGAAAAAGAATAGATAGCTATTGGCATCATTGTATTTGGCAGGCACTCTACTTATGCATAGATACACCCACCACATAAACTACCACAAAAGTACCTCCTTCCTTTTGTTTGGTATTTATCATACTATACATTGTATTACTCTAATTTTATGAATATATATCCTACCTCAAACTTGACTCTAACTTAATCTTCCTTATTATTCATTGTCTTTCTGCAAGTTCCCTTTTCCAGGAATCTGTCATATCTTCCTACACTTGGTAGGTAATCAGTAAGGTTATATGCATTGTTAAGGAGTGTTAAGTTTTGAGATATCCAATATTAAAACATGTAACTTCTGTTACAACATTAAATATTTAAACTTTAACTGTTTTAAATTCTTTTCAAAGGACTTTCAAATGAAACTGTACTTAATCTAGAAGTCTGACCTGAATTCTATCAGTACTATCAATCATGAAAATTTTTGAAAGAAGACTTTTAAGTGAATAAATGAATGTAACTTCTTATTTTCAAAAGCACGGAGTTGTATATAGTATTTCTTATATACAAGTTTATTTATTTAATGGCATGTTTGTAGTCTGTGGAAGGACTGAAGATTTGCAGGAATATTTCTTGTTCTCCAAGCAAGGAGAACTTTTTCACTTACAAATGAAAATCTTTTGGATATTACATTTTTCAAAATGAGCTACTGAAATATGCAACATCAATGAATCTCAAAAACATTATGTTAAGTGAAAAAAAATGAGTCAAAAGAGCATTTACTTTATAAATCATTTACATAAAGGTCTAGAACAAACAAAACTGTTCTATGGTAATGGAAATCAGAACTGTGATTGCCTGTGGGAGCCACAGAGTTGAAGACTGTTGAGGGCAAGACAGAAATTTCTGTAGTGATGGAATGTTCTGTATCTTGTTAGAAGTTATAAGTTGTTACATAGGTATAAGCACTCGTCAGGACTCCTCAAAGTGTAATTCCTAAGATTACTGCATTTCGCTCTATGTAAATTGAACTACTGTTTAAAAATAATAACAATAGGGACCCTGGGTGGCTCTGTCATTTAAGCATCCAACTCTTGATTTTGGCTCAGATCAGGATCCCAAGGCCATGGGATCAAGCCCCACATGGGGCTCTGCACTGGGTGTGAGACCAGTTTGGGACTCCCTCTCTCTCTCTCCCTCTGGCCCTCTCCCCTGCCCACATTCTCTCTCTCTCTCTCTCTCTCTCTCTCTCTCTCTCTCTCTCTTTCTCTCTCAAACAAACAAAAAATTTTAATTAAAAAAGGGGAAATAATAATAAATAATAATAATAATAATGTCAGTTTCCAAGAAGAAAATTGCTGAGTAAGCAATAAGAACTCCTAAATGTGCAAATCTGGTCCCATACCTTGAATCTTGATTTTGCAGACCAGAGCAAACCCAGCAAAAGAAAAGGCAAGAGCCATGTCAACAGGATCTTAAGAGATCTAGCAAACCCTCCAAAGTGAGGCAGACAATTGATGGAGGTTAACCTAACAAACAAGAAATAAGAATTCAGATATTTAAAATCAGATTTCTCAGAGAAGCCTGGCAAGAAGCACATCCCTAGGTTCTGCTGTAGGAACTATCATTCAGTGTTAGGACTCACAATTCTGGAGGAAATGAAGGTACTAATGAACTAGCTTTCCAAACAGTAAATGGCAAGGGACTCTGGAATAGAGGAATACAAAGGAATCAAGTCAGGGAAACTGGAGTAAGAATTCAATTTCTGAATCCAAGTCGAAAATTGAACCCCCATTCATGGGGGCTTAGCAGTAAAACAAACTACTTCACTAAGATCTCTTATCAAAATTGGTCCTAGAATAGGGTTACCAACTCATACCCATTTGCCAGAAACTTCCTAAGTCTCACATACCAGGAAACCCTTTGGTCCTAGGCAAACTAGGACAGTTGATCATCCTATCCCAAAGTCTAAAATGGACTTGAACCCTCAACTGAGTATTAAAGGTCCCAGGCTCAATAGTTATACAAGAAAGAAGTCAAGAATTAGTTATAACAGTGATGTTGCTAAAGAGGAGTGTCACATAGCTACACTTTCAACAATTAGATTATTACACGATGCATAATGCATACGGTTTGGTAAACACAAGCAAAATTGTGAAAGATAAATCAGTAGAACTGGGTGAGTGAATAAATATAAGGGGAATGCAGAGGGTCAGTGTTGATTCAGATCACTATCATGTCAAGATATATAATAATGTCTTCTCTCAGAGTCAGTCATGTATTTTTCATGATGTTTCCACTTGGGCAACACTAGCCCTTTGCAAAACTATTTCATAATTTAAAAGTTTCAGAGATGCCGCATTCCATATCTCCCTTGTGGAAAGTTATATTTCACATTACTAAATTAAAAGTGCTGTGAAAATGAAGTTTAAAAAAACCCCTAAATTTCTCAAAATTAAGTCAAAATTTATATCTGAAAATAATTTCCCCAATGAAGTTTATAATTAATATCTTTTATTATTCTGTTTGGATAGGAGACACAAGGCCAACAGCTTACCATGGCTATGGCAGTCTTCTATGGAGTGAACTTAAAATACTAAAGGTTCTTCATATAATCCAGCTATTCCCTTGTGGGTATTTATCCAAACAAAGTGAAAAACTAAATAAAAAAGATATCTGCACCCAAATGTTCATTGCAATATTGTTTACAACAGCCAAGATATGAAAACAACCTAAGTGTCTGTCAGTCGATGAATGAATTGTGGTATAGATAGATACAGATATAGACATAGACATAGACATAGACATAGATATAGATATAGATATAGATATAGATGATATAGATTATATAGATTATATAGATTTATAGATATATATATCAGCCACAAAAAAGAATGAAACCTTGCCATTTGCTACAGCATGGATGGACCAGAGAACAGAATGGTGGTTGCCAGAGGTGGTGTGGGGAGTGGGTGAAATGGATGAAGGAAGTTAAAAGGCCTAACTTTCCAGTTATAAAATAACCATCTAGGAGATGTAATGTGCAGCATGGTGACTATAGCTAAAAAATTCTATAACTATATATAGTGATGAATGTTGGCTGGACTTATTGTGGTGATGGTTTTGCAATATATTTAGGTGCAATATATATTAGGTATATTTTATTGTACACCTGAAATGAATGTGATGCATGTCAATTATACTTCAATAAAAAATGAAATATTAATGGTTCCTAATAAGAGTAAACTTTGTGATCAGTGTCATAGAATAAGGAAGGATCTAACTTTGTATCACTTTTCTTTTTAACTAAAAGACTTTATATTTCAGAGAAGTTTTAGGTTTACAGAAAAATTGAGTAGAAAATTACAGAGAACCCTCATATACTCTGCTCCCCTCCCCACAGATTATTAACATATTGCATCAGTGTGGTAAGTTTCTTACATGATGAACCAAATAATGATATGTGATCATCCATTAAAGTCTATAGTTTATATTAGGGTTCACTCTTTGTATTGTACAGTTCTATGGGTTTTGACAAAGGTACAATGTCATGCTTGCACTCACTTTTAATTTTCTTCTTGCTTAGAAGTCTATTTTACATTCAGGTAACAAGTGTATTCACATCAAAAGAAAGTAGATAAGATTGGTCTGCTGAAAGGTTTTCCTAATGGACAGATCAAGACTGTTAGAAGTCAGTGGCAGAAAATGTACTTCGAACCAACTTTTATTAAGCTTATAAAAGTATTAATTTTTTTTCACTAAGAACACCCATAGCTAGCCAAATTATATCCCTTTGTGGTTAAATACACTTTGTACATGCAGAATGTCTGATGCAAAGAAAATAGTGGTTATATCAGATTTTCAGGATCTTTGGTTTTTTTGAAAGTCTAGATTTAGTTTACAATAATAAGGGGGAAAGAAATTCTACTTAAAAATAATACCAAAGATGCTTCAGTTTCCTCAGGTAGCAACAGCTTAAAATATCTAATTAGAGGCTTTGTCTTTTGAACAACTATGCTAATAGAAAAATGCCTTTTCTTAGATTCCAGTAGAAGCTGGTTTGTGAGATATAGAAACAGTTATTCTTGCCAGACATCCTCAGGTTTATCCACACTTCAATCCATACACAGCAGTAGCAATTCCAATTTGCCTTATCCTTGCTTTACTGCAGTGCCTCAGAAGCATGACCAAAGTATCGAGATACCATGGATTATATTTGAGTTTGGTCTAGAAATTCACCTTCTTTTTTTTTCATTTCTTTTTTACTTTTTATTATTTTTATTTTTATTTTTTTAATTTATTTTTTTTAATTTACATCCAAATTACCATATATAGAAATTCAACTTCTTACCACTTTGCAGCAACTCGTATCTTCATTAAAAAGGCTATTCTTTTTTTTTTTTGCTTTAATGAAGTATAATTGATAAATAAAACTGTAAGATATTTAAAGTGTACAACGTGATGATTTAGTACACATATATATTGTGAATAGATTCTCCTCATTAAGTTAATTACTGCATCCATCACCTCACATATCATATTAACCTTCCTTTGGGGGGTGGAAGGTAAGAGCGCTCAAGAGCCACTCTTTCAGAAAATTTTAGCTATACAACTACAGGTGGCATGTTACACATTAGATGCTTGGAGCCCATTTATCTTATAACCAAAAGTATGTATGTACCTTTTTACCAATCTTTTCCTATTCTTACCACCCCCATCCCCCAGCACATGGCAACCACTTTTCTAGTCTCTGTTTCAATGATTTCAACTTTTTTAGGGTTCCCTTCTAAGTTCAACCTTACAGTATTTGTCTTTGTCTGGCTTGTCTCATTTAACATAATATCCCCAAGGTCCATCCATGTTTTCTGTCTCAGTGGTAGAATTTCTTAAAGGGCTATTCTTACCTCTGATTCTGACTTACTATCATTGTGCTCAAAAGATGGTCAGTGAGACAGGCCAAGAGACAAAACACAAGCCCAAACTTTTAATAAAATTTAAAATAAAGGTTAATAATAACAAATATAGATCTTCTATTACTACTAAATGAAATTTCCCAATATTAGAAGGCCTATCTTTAAACATGATATGAGAAGGTTTTGTAATCACTCACTAGTTAGTGAATTCTGGGTTTGTGCAATAGAACAACAGTATAAGTAATGGTGATGGTACCCAAAACAATCAAAGGAGTAGTAATCAGAATTAATAATACATTACAGGATTTGGCATATTTGGTCTTCTATTTTTAGGGGCGCCTGGGTGGCTTGGTCGGTTAAGCATCTGACTTTGGCTCAGGTCATGATCTCGCAGTCTGTGAGTTCGAGCCCCGCGTCGGGCTCTGTGCTGACAGCTCAGGGCCTGGAGCCTGCTTCAGATTCTGTGTCTCCCTCTCTCTCTGCTCCTCCCCTGTTCATGCTCTGTCTCTCTCTGTCTCAAAAATAAATAAACATTTAAAAAAATGTTAAACCAAATAACCATTAGCATAAACTTATATATACAGCTTACGCTTGCTGGGTTTTCCAATTATACCCCCAAAAATTCTTAGAGTATCTTAAACATGTCATTTAACCTTCATTGGAATGTTATATTCAAGAGGGAGACAGGGAAATAGAAATCCAATTTTGAAAATTGTCTAAACTCATGAAGATATGCAGTGATAATAGCATAAATTTAATATGTATCCTGTATATGTACAGGAGGTTTTTTCTAATTTTTAAACAATGTATAAATACTTTTAAGGCTTATTTGGAATATGTATAGATAGTGAAAAGGGTACTGGACTCATCAACAGACTTTCTTTAAATCCTAGCTATGCTGTTTCCTGTCTGTGTGACTTGAACAAATCACATAGCCTCTCCATTTCCCAATTAAGGCATTGACATAATAGACATAATAATATTCACTTCACAGAATTTTCATGAGAATCAAATTACATAATGCGTATGACTGCCTGCTACAACCGTTGGCATATGACAGCCACATAATAAATATTGAACATTCAACTGAGTCTATCTGCAATAAGAAACATGTAGCCCACACTTAAATTTACATTTCTTAATACAATTTTGAAAGCTATAAACATTGTCCAGTGCCCCAGAAGCATTCATCTTCTGTTGCTTGACGATGTTTTTAAAGTATATACACAAGGGGAGATGCAGTTGATCATAGGGTACTTGGCAGTGTTGAAGAAGCACTATGGAACTAAGAATAAACTTGAAGGAATTTAAGCCTACCTTAAATTTAGCTAGTCTACACTTGAGAAACTACCTTTAAGCTGGTCTACACTTGATAAACTATTCAAGACATCAGCAATTCTCCCTGGAAATTTCCCAGAGAAAATTCAGTTACTTGGTCAGCAGATATTCAGAGATATACTATTTCATAAATAGAGAACCAAATCAAGAAAATCAAGCAAAAACTAGTACAGCTGTTGGAGCTGTGTGATATTCTTATAATTTAAATACAATCAACCAGTAAATCACTGAGCAGCATACAAGTACAAAGCACTGTGTTAGAGATTTAGAAAAGAAGTTCAAGACATGGGACCTATTCAAAAGAAGCTCAAGGGGCCCTTGGGTGGCTCAGTCAGTTAAGAGTCTGACTTCGGCTCAGGTCATAATCTCACAGTTCGTGAGTTCTAGCCCCATGTCAAGCTCTGTGCTGACAGCTCAGAGACTGAAGCCTGCTTCAGATTCTGTCTCCCTCTCTCTCTCTGCCCCTCCCCAGCTCACACTCTCTCTCTCTCTCTCTTTCAAAAATAAATAAACATTAAAAAATAATAATAATAAATAAAAAGAAGCTAATGAACTTATTGCAAAGTCAAGACTGACTCACTTGAGAAAAAAAAATCTATAAAGAAGTCCCTAATGTAGGATAAAAACAATGAAGTCTCTAGTTCAGAGAGGGAAGACCTCAACATGAGCCTGAATGCTGAAAATATGGACCTCCAATCCTGTATCTGTTGAGAAGCAGCACAGACCGACAAAAATGCAAATCTCAGTTTTAATTCCATGATGACTAATTACCCAATAGATGTTGGGCAGACTCTCCTCTCTAGGTTTGGGTCTTTTCATCATAAGATATTGGGCCTACATTACATGATAATTATAGTTCTGTAACAAAACAGAAGAGAGTCTTAAGATGATTCTTGAGCAATGAATAGAATTTGGGCAGTTGAGATTTAAGGAGAACAGACTTAAAAGGAAGGAAAAATAGATCATATTTGAATGAGAGTAAAGAGATAACACTCTAACTAAAGGGAGAAGAAAAGTACTGGGATAAATGGAAAATCTTCAACCAGATTGTCTTAGGAGGCAAAAGATGCATACTGAACATTTGCATTACAAATGAAAATATAAGGCAGTGATAACAGGAGCCACTGCTGAGGTCAGTTCTGGCTTTCTGAGTCATTTAATATATGTTACCTTATAATAATAAAGTAATAATTGCTATTATTATTATCACCAATATCACCATAAACATCATTATTATTTTAGCTATCTATTCAAAGGATACTCTGTACCAGGCACTAGGCTACATTTACAGACATCGACTCTAATCTCACAGCGTATTTTACATATAATTTATTGTCAAATTGACTTACATACAACACCCAGTACTCATCCCAACAAGTGCCCTCCTCAATGCCCATCACCCATGTTCTCCTCTCTCCCACCCATCCCCCATCCACCATCAGCTTGTTCTCTGTATTTAAGAGTCTCTTGTGGTTTGCCTCCCTTCTTCTCTGTTTGTAACTATTTTTTCCCCTTCCATTCCCCCATGGTCTTCCGTTTAGTTTCTCAAGACCCACATATGAGTGAAAACATATGATATCTATCTTTCTCTGAGTGACTTATTTCACTTAGCATAATACCCTCCAGTTCCACCCACATTGCTGCAAATGGCATGATTTTATTCTTCCTCATTGCCAAGTAGTATTCCATTGTATATATAAACCACATCTTCTTTATCCACTCATCAGTTGATGGACATTTAGGCTCTTTCCGTAATTTGGCTATACACAGCATTTTTTTTTTATCATTATCTCACTAACATCTGTTGATCATCCACTATGTGCTTGGGCTCATGCTACATTATTACAATCCTCACTACTATCCCATCAGGTACATAAGATTATTATCCCTACTTTATGGACAAGACAATTAACATAAAGAGAGTTTAACTCATCTGTCCAGGATCATACAGCTAAAAACTAGATGAATCCGGATTTAAATCCATGCATATCTGACTGAAGTTTCTCTTTTGAGACGTTGGGGGGATGGGGGATGCTAATGAGCTTAAGTTATAAAAGTAGTATCATTCAATAGGAAGGTCTTTCCTCACATTCCCAATCAGAGCACTGATCATTTCCTATCGTTACTGCTTCCTTTGTGGTACATGAGGAGAATTGGCAGTCAGGGCAATACAACCTTTATGCAGAAGCAGTGAAACCCCCAAATAAGAAGGCAGAAGAAGCCCTTCAAGGATGTAGTGAAACACAGCTTTTTAAAAACATGGATGGCATGGCTGTGAACTGCTGAGAAACAGCAGTAGCTAATAGAACACCTGGTATTCCTCTATAAAGAATGTGACTGCTCTTTTTATCAGCAAAGATTTTTAAGCCAACTGTGAACCTAAAAGACAAAGTTTCAGTTTCTTCAAATAGCTACAATTCTTAAACTGAAAACCCACCTCCTATAGGCAATGTAGAAAAGATATTGGTAGTAGGCCTTCAAACACAGCTGTATACTTTTATTGGAGACATTATCTATAGAAATGAAATTCAATGGTATTGTGAATGCATGTAGACACAAGCACAAATACAAACAAGTATTCATCCAGTCAACAAATACTCATTGAATATCTACTGTAATGGTAAAGACAAAACTTGTTCAGATATTGCTTCTGCTCATTGAAGGGACTCAATGTTTTACTAGACATGAATATGAATAAACATAAAGCAAGGTTTTTAAATTGCTAATTCAGTAGAGAAGTGAGAATAAAGCAATGGAAGTTTGGGGAAAAAATTATTTCTAGCTACAGTGATTGGGGAAAATCTTAGAAATGCACACTGTGAAATAATAGAAACTATATATACTGGTCTCTGCCTCTCTCCCTGCTCCCTGCCACATTCCTGGCACAAAGTTCCTAAATCCCTTGGAATTTCCTCGGTCTTAGGAGAGAGCATATTTTGTTCTAATGAGGAAACTCTTGATAAGCTCCTAGAAGGTTTCAGGATGGTGGCTGGTAATGAGAAAGATCAAGCCGTTATTAGAAAGTTGGAAATTTAGCTCCATCTTCCATATCCTGGGAAGGGGAAATGGGTTGGAGATTAAGTTAATGATCAATCATGCCTATGTGATGAAGCCTCCATAAAAATCCCAAGAAGATCAGAGAGTATAAGTGTTTCCCTGAGTTCTGTGTGCTGTCTTAACAAGTGATAGGCTCCAAGGAAGGAGTCATGGACACCTCTGATTTGCAGCCAAGTTACACAGAAGTTGTGTAACCTGGGAACATATGACTTGTTATTGGTATCTCAAGGGGGTGGGGGAAGTCTTGTGGGACTGAGCCCTTAATCTGTGAGGTCTGTGCAAACTCTAGTTAGTGTCAGGACTGAATTGAACTACAGGTTGATGTCAAAGAATTGCTTGTGTGAGGGTAAAGTCCACACATCTGGCATCAGAAGTGACACCAGTGTTTACACAGGTCAGAGTCACACAAAGTTACACCAGTGACTCTTGAAGTGTTGTGAGATGTGAGTGTGGTAAGAAAAAAACAGAAGTGAGTTTTTCCATTCACACACATATACACACATACACATATATAGCATAGTCAGTGATAGATTTTATAGGAAATTTCTAGAAGTGTAGAGAAGGAATCAGCCTAGGGTAATGAAGAGACCACTCACTAAAGATCTATAACACAAATAGGAATGCTTTAAACACAGAAATAGGCCAGGTTACTCACTATCACAAATAACTCCAGGAGATTACAATAGCTTCCAGTGATAAATTCATGATAGGCAAATCTGAAATGAAGTTCAACTCACAAAACATACAAAAATTCAATAGAAACCAGATTCAGTTTGCAAGAAATAAAACAGTTCAATAGAAAACACCCTCTCAGTCCATAATACTAGTACTCTCTTATGTGTGCACCTCATACAATTTTCTGTAATAAATGCTGTGAACTTGTCATCATTCTAATACAGGGGATATAAACACAAATTAATTCCCTCATTTCCACAACAGTTTAACACAAAATGGAGTGTCTACGATGTGCCAAGCATTGTGCTATAGTCTTTAACATTTATTCTATTCTGGGCATTATGCCACTCCACTGATGAAATATAATTCACACTCAGTTAAATTGAGACCTACCCAGTCAAAATCCAATCATCTCTCAACATAAAGAAAAATATTCCATAATAAAGGAAATCATTCCCTTTTTTCTCCTTGTATAGTCTGAAAGACTAGAGGTATTTGAATCTAGTGAGATACTAGTAAGTATCTAGCATATCTAGAAGAGTGGCTGGTAAACATTCAATGCACTTTTGTTGAATGAATAACAAATGAATCAGTAAATAAAACAATCAAGTATAAGCAATGTAAGGAGCACATGTTTTAAAGTTTCTGTCATACATTGAATTATGTTCCCTCAAAAAGATGTGTTGAAGTCCTAACCTCCCAGTACCTCAGAATGTGACCTTATTCAGAAAGACAGTCTAGGTGGTTTGCAGATGTAATTAGTTAAGATGAGGTCATACTGGAGTAGAGTGAGCTTCAAATCCAATACAAGGCAGGCCCGTAATCCATTAGCGACATGGTGTCCTTACAAAAGGGGGAAGTGTGGACACAGATAGACATGCATGGAAAAAAGATATTTGAAGTGGCCAGGGAAAGGACAGCCATCTAAAGCCAAGGAGAGAGGTCTGGAACAACTCCTTCCCTCACAGCCCTCAGAAGGAATCAGTCCTGTCAACACCTTGCTTTCACATTTCAGTCCTCCAGAACTGAGAGACAATAAATTTCTGTTGCTTGTGCTGCCTAGTTTGTGGTATTTTGCTCCAGTTGCCCTTGGAAAATTAGTACAGTCCCACAGCTTCTCTTCTTGCTCACTTACAGTCTTCCCAGAGAAACCATCTTGATCAATTGTATCTTGTCTCTTCCTTACACAAAACACACAGTGGCTTCCACCACACTGAGGATAAAATTCAAATTCCTTATCATGGCCTCCCAGGCCCCTCATTCACAGATTCCTGGCTCCCTCACTGACCTCATTCTCTACTCTCTCTCCTTCACTCCTTTCTCCCCACAGCCAGCACTGACTTTGCTGTTTCTTGGAAAAGTCAATATTGCTTCTACCTCATGGCTTTTGCACTCGTTGTTCCTTCTGTCTATAACTCTCTTTCTTAATATGTGCATTATCTGTATCTCATTTCATTCGGAACTCATGGAAAGTCCTCTAGAGAGGACTTTCTGACAATCCTGCTTAACATAGTGTCCCACATCACCTCCATCCCTTATTCACTGGCTATGTTTTTCTTTATAGCAGTTACGCCTTCCTGATATGTTAAATGTTTATACGTCTATCTTCTGTCTTCCCCATAAAATGTATGAGGATGGGACAACATTTTGTTTACTGTTGTGTCTTCAACAGCCAAACAATGCCTGATGTGCAGCAGATACACTAGGTAAATATTTGGTAAATGACTAAGTGCAACAATCTTACACATTTACTCCGATATCCTTGAAAATCTATGAAAGGAGATATTATTCAGTCACTAAACAACTATCTGGCACTTCTTTTGTACCCGGGTCTGGGATAGGCCTTATGTTAGGCACAGAAGAGATACACATAAATCTCTCATGGACCTGGCCCTCAAGAAGCTTGGGACAGTATTTAATTGTGTTCCATGAATTGCTACAGGCAATGTACAAACTGTAAAACTACAAAGGAGAAAACAGTCAGTTCCACCTGTCAGGTAGGAAAAGCTTAACAGAATAAATAACAGGTGAATATAGGCTTAAAATAACTCCAAAAGGAAGAGGCAACATAAACATGTGCAGGGTAGCATGGAACAGTCTGATGGGTTCAAATAATGAAAAGTAGTTAAGTAAGGTTGGAGCACAAGAACACAAGGGCATGAGAATGGCAGTGTTTGTGTGGTTAAGAGTTGAGGCTTGATGAAAAGCAGAAACCAGATAGCTGATTTCCCATTTTAAGGAATTAGGAGTTTATCTTAGAGCCCAAAGAATCCTCCTTAAGACACAGCCTAACAGACACATCACTATTTTAAGCTCTGAAGGGAATGAAACCAAATCTCTAATAGTATGCATCACAACTCTACCACAGGCACTTCCAGAGTGTAAAAAATCATTTTGCACGTGAATGATACATTTGTTAGGGATGGGAGTTGTTTGGTTTCTTTTTATTTTCTATTAAAATGTGATTTGGTCAAGATCTATTATATGTTGGCTTACAGTCTCCAATTTCATAATTCTCACTCCTTTATGTAGGTCTGAATTCCCTGGCATCAACACATCTCTGGAGACACCATGTCACAATTATTTGTTGACTTTGCTGGAAGTAATTTAGCCCTAAACTGTGCCTTTGCCCCAGTCTTAACAAATAGAACAGGCCAATCATGATAAAAACTGCCACTGATAAATTGGCTTTTGAACCATTTAAGTCCTGAGCTTCAGGCCTCTGGTTATCAGTTTTCTAAGCACAATTGTTTAGTGCATTCCTCTGGATCCTTGTTTTCAATTTTTTTAATGAAATCTTTTCTCCTTTTCTTCAACAGAGTCTCACACAGAGCCCAGTGTATAAAATTTGTACAGCAATGTTTAATTAATTATAAATGCATTATACAGATTCAAACTTATCCTATTTCTATACAGTAAAAGTGATCAATGAGCACAATGTGGTTATTTTAATAAACTGAATCAACCCTGACTTATGGATGACAGTGGCAGACCTGTCATTATCAGCATGAAATCTGACTCTATTTTTTGTTGTTGCAAAATCCATTTTTTAATGGATCTGGTTCACAGATCCTGAGTTTAAAAAAGGAAAGAGGGAGACCAAAGTAGAGCTAGAAACTTCTAATCTACAGCTCATGTAAAATTAGTTCATATAGATTGGAGGTTATAAACCCAACACCCTAGACTCTAGAGCCTGGAGTCAAATCCAGTTTAGTTCATAATGTATGTTTTTTAATTAGTTGCCATAGCTTAAAAATTGAAGGATTTGGGGGTGTCTGGGTGCTCGGTTGGTTAAGTGTCCAACTCTTGATTTCAGTTCAAGTCATGATCTCACAGTTTGTGGCATCAAGCCCCATGCCGGGCTCACTCTGTGCTCTCTCAAAATAAATAAACTAAAAAAAAAAAGAAAAAAATTGAGAGATTTCATTTAAAAAGCAGGATTTCTGGCTTCTCCTGACATTTCTGAGGATATGGCAATACTGGGTCATATTACTTACTTGTGACAGCTTTAGATGGTTTGCTCTTTTCAGATGGATTTACACACACACACACACACACACACACACACACACACAACTTCCACTTACTATTACCTGGATCCTCTAGCTTTAAATTTGTGTTCCCTGTATTGTATATGCAAAGACAGTGGGAAAATCTTTATTCCCTTCTCTGTCTCTACTCCATCACCCTAGTCCACCACCTTTAATTCAACCAACCATCAGGCTCCTCTTGGACCACTGCATTGCCCTCCCAAATGTTCTTGTTCTATGGCTCCCATCTCTGAGCAGGTCTGGCTGTATTTGCCCTTGGATTGATCCATTCCTTGTCCTTCACAGACTCCTATAGCCTGCATTTTCCAGACACTCATTCCAGCTGTCTTTTGATTGGGTTCAATCAGTGGGAAAGCACTACAGGAGGGAGAGAATAAAGGGAAAAGCCAAGGCATTAATGTCCCTTCCTCTCTGCCTTAGGCAGTGCCTCTGGAAGGAACACCTCTCTCCCATGGCCCTAGCTCCTGAAGTCCTCACACAGGCTGTCTGTTCCCTCTAGGAATACCTTTGTATCACTCAAGGTCACAACAGGAAACAGATGGTACATTTGAAAAGGATAATTTGAGGTGGATATTTTTTACAAAGGGATTATTTACAAAGGTGTAAGTCTGGAGGAACCTTGGGGGATAGTGTTTAGCACTCCCGGAAATGAGGAGAGCAGCAGGTAGAAGTGTCCATTTTGTGAGGGGCAGTCACCTTTCAGGCAACAGACAAAGCAAACTGAAGATAATTTTAACAGGGAATGAGCCAGGGGAATAAAATCCCTAATATTGCTTTCCTCCCTCCACAGAGCTTCTCTACTGTGGCCCTACTGACATCATTTTGGACTCGTAATTCCATGTGGGGGAGGGAGTACTGTCCTGTGCATTGTAAGATGTTTAGCAGCATCCCATTAGATGCTGTGACAACCAAAACTGTCTCTGGGCACTGTTGAAATGTCCCCTGGAAATCAAAATCATTCTCCAGTTGAGGATCACTGAGGAACCTATTATAGTCCATTCACATTAGCCTCCCAGAGCAAATAAAAGGGTGACCAAAGGTGGAGAGTGTCTCTGGAGGGGCCAGTGGAAAAGATTTAGCACAACTTTTTACCCCACATGACCTGGCATTGACCTCACTCATTCTTCAGATCTCAGTTTTACATAGGACGTACCACCCTTTCCACCAGCCCCACCACTTGTTAAATTAAGTTCTTATTCATTATTCTAATTAGTTGTACCCATTATTTACCTCAGACTTTATCACAGTTGGCAATTCTGTATTTTATTTGTCTGCTTATTTTTTATATGTGGTTCACCTGTGAACTGAAAACCTTTTGACGGTACGGGCCATGGCAGGGCTGCTAGTTCACCACCCACCTAGCACAGTGGCTGACCTAAAGTTGGAACCCAATAAACACATGATGAATAACTTAATTATGAATAAATGTGCTAAGAAAACAACCCATAGGTTAATGTACTTATTTTTGTTAGGTTAAATCTATTTTGGGTCACATTTGAGTGTTCTTATTGCTAAATAATATACATTTAAAATATGCTCAAGAAATAAAATCTGACTCAAATATTCACACAGCTCTTACCTCATATTCATGAAAAACATTATGAAATCTCTTACTTGGTATAACTCCCTTATTTTATACATGAAACCGAGCTAAGCTAATGGAACAGGCTGAAACAGGCAAACTAATAATAATAAAAATATTTACTGAAAAGCACACAAAAGTGTGTATAACAAATGCAATTTGGACTATAGAAAAATTTTAAATACAGAAAAGTTAAAAGGTAGAAATAAAAAGTAGTCACTGGACATGCTAACATAATTAATAAAATGAATAATAATATTTAAGATAAATAAGCTCACATGTATATTCACATTCATGGCAGCATTATTCACAATAGCCAAAAGATGGAAGGAGCCGTGTATCTGTCAATGAATTAATGGATAAACAAAATATGGTATATACATATTTTATACAATAATTCTCAGCCTTGCAAAGAAAGGAAATTCTGACACATGCTACAACATGAATGAATATTGAGGACATTATGCTAAGTGAATAAGCCAGTTACAAAAGTGCAAACACTATATGATTCATTTATAGGAGACACCTAGATTAATCAAATTCACAGAGATAGAAAGTTCAATGTTAGTAGCCAGGGTCTAGAGGAAGGGGGTAATGGGGACTTGTTTAACGGTTATAGTGTGTTGAAAAACAAAATACAGCTGAGTTCATGTGAAAATCTAATGGCTCTGTTAAACAATTCATGAATCAGGCACCATTCCATCTAGCAAGTAGAAGGAAGCTCCTCTGAATTAAATAAAACAAAGGTTTCTAAAGGCAGAGAGAAGATATTGAAGAAGAAAGAGGAAGATGGCGGGGTGGGGGGTGGCGGGGGTGGCGGCTGTTGACTGGTTGAAAGCTACATTCCTAGGGGTTTGAGACTGCAGTTACGTTAGGTATTTAGGTATTAAGTCTTCATTCACTGACTTGGGGACTTAACCCGAGGGATGCCATTTTAGGCCTGTGGTTTTCTTTTCAACAAGAGTTTCAGTTTTACAAGATGAAAAAGTTCTGGAGACTGGATGCTAAACAATATAAATATACTTAACACTATTGAACTGTATACTTAAAATGGTTAAAATGGTAAATATTATGTGTATTTTACCACAAAAAATAAATTTTAAAAATGCAAAAAAAATAAGTAAATATATAAATAAATAAAATCATTCAAGATACTAAAATAAAAATAAGCAGCAACTATGGAAGTACAAAGTCCTTGGATTACCAAAAAATAGGCATAAATTTTATCTGAGACTGTGACCCACCCAGTTCCTGTCATGGTGATGCTCACTGTATGGCGATGTTCACTGTCATGGTGAGCATTACCGATGCTCGCTGTTGGAGAACAACTGTTTAAAGTCAGTGTGAGAAGCAGCATAGAGTAGTGTGAAGTGCATCGATGCAGAGAAAGCTAACCTGGGTTCAAATCCCTGCTTCTACTTTTTACTTGCTTTATGACCTTGAGCAAGCTGCTTGACTTCTCTGTACTTTAGTTTTTTCATCAGTAAAGAGGGTTAATAATCCTACATTTCTCATAAAATTGTTATAAGAATTAACTTAAGAGTTTTAAAGTGCTTAGAAGACACTCTTACATTGTGAATTAAATAAGATAATAGTTTCAGACACACATTAGACCTCCTTTTCATAAAAGCTTGTTTTCTTTATTTTCTTTCCCTTTGGGTACAAGACTAGAAGAGTCCGAACTCCTTACAATAAACTGCTCCTCTAAGAGGCATTGAGTATTTACTCCATGCCAAGTAACCAGCAAGTGACAAATCCATCAGCCTTTCAATGATCCCTCTGTGCTGTGTGACCTGGACAACAATGGCCCTAGGATCTCCCACTGTCAGACCAAGTTTTCCTCAGGCAGGGATTCACTTCCTATTCTTTCATTAAATCTTTGAGCCCTCATTTCTCCACTCAGCATATGATGGGCAGGTAGAAAAACAATTCATGAATTCAACTCCCTTCCTGGATTTTATTTCTACATTTTCCCATGGAACATCTTAGTGTCCAAAAGAAAACATTAATTTATTTCATGAAGAATCTGACTTAGTGTGAACCAGTAAAATAAAATAAACTGTTATTATACTTTTATGTCAATTCATGGTGAAATATTAACCAAAAATAATCAAATTAAACACTTAGACATGACTTCAAAACCTAGAAATTTTGCCTGTTTTCTAATAGAGAACAAAATAATATTCCTTTCTCCAATTTTATTTTATCCCTTAAACATAGATTTGATATATGAATTTTATTTTTTTTAATTTAAATACCATTACAAAGAGTTGGGTAACCTACCAAGAATACAAATACTTTTTTTAAAAAAAGAAAGAAAAGTTATTCAATCATGAATAGAAATGACATAATGTACCTCAACATAGTTGAAAGGCAAAAAAGAAATATGTGTAGCTAAAGTGCATAATAATTCTAATGAATTAAATGGCTTACTTTATTTTTGTTGATTAATTTTTAATTCTCACATCTCGTGCTCTCATTTCTCAACAACATAGAAGACATATCATTTCTTTTATCATTATATCCTGAAGTTTCACGGACTAGTTAGTACTCACTAGTTCTACAGTGCACTTAAAAATTACAAGCATTGGAGAAATATGAAAGTTCTCCTTACCCTTTACCGTTACTTCATTTATCTGGGCCGTCTCTAAAATATAGAATGTTAGCTTTGATTTTGTCATCAGACTGTTCATTCATTTAACAATTTCTATTGACTGCAAGGTGCAATATGCCAGGAATGGGAAAGTAACAGGAACAAGTTCCAGCTACATAAAGGTTGCATTACAACTGCAGAAACAAATATGTATTTAAGCAGAGAAGTTCATGTATTCAAGGGAGAAAGAATGGCAAATGCAAGAACCCTAAGACAGGACAGAGCTTGGTGTACTCAAAAAACAGCAAGGAGGTCATAGAGAAATGGGGGAACGGTAGGAAATGAGCCCAGAGGGGTAACCAGGAGGTGTGGTAGGGACTTCAAATTATATTCTGTATAATGGCAAAGCATGGAATGTTGAAAGCCAAAGGGATGGTCTGACTCACACCAAAAACCCACTCTGGGAGCAGGAGATCGAGTCTAGATGGAAAAAGCAGAGGCAAGGAAACAAATTAGGCAAGAGATGATAGTGAGTTGAAAGAGGATAGTAGGAGTAGATAAGAAGAGAGGTGACTGGACTCAGAAGTATTTTGAATGCAGAGAAGACAGATTTGCTGGTTATAGGACTGAATATACAGGATGTCAATAAGTGCTTGTTTTTTACTTATGAATATTTCATACAAATTATGACAACTCATATTACAAAGTTTTAGTAGAGTAACAAATTGTCATGCGCACCTGTACTAAAAGAAAACAACTAAAGTTTTAACAAATTCCAACTAAGCCAAAGAGAAGAAAAAAAAAAACAGATTTCTAAATAATTACATATAAATTGCTTTCTTACACATGCAATACTCGGGCATATCGTTGGCATGGTAGGATTTATTTGGAATTTAAAAAGTACATAAAAATTTTTTCATACTTTGATATTCATTCACTTTTCCTTTACTGCTTATCTTTCTCAGTTTTAGAGAAAAAATAAGTTTTAATGTAACATAAAATAAGTATTTCTATAATTAATAAGTAGAAATATTGCCAAGCTGTTGATTAGTTAGTGTGGAAACATTTGGCAAATTTCTTGTTATGCAACCATTTTAATCTACCAATCCCTGTTGATCATGGTTACCAATCTAACAATAATTGCTAATCTACCATTTTAAAATGCAATGAAGCAAAACTCAGCATCGGAAGTGGCACAAGCTTTCCAAAGGATTCCCTCACAGTTAACAAAATTTCAGAAACAGAAATGAAAGCAAAACAAAGCAAACAAAAATAACTCAATGTTTGACCTCAACAGTGTTATTTCTCTTATCTCACTGCTTTGCTAACATTTCCTATATGCCTTTCTTTTTCTTTACAATAGGAACTATTTAATCATTGGTCTTTTACAAATCAGTCATATATCTTTAAAAAAAAATTTTTTTTTCAACGTTTATTTATTTTTGGGACAGAGAGAGACAGAGCATGAACGGGGTAGGCGCAGAGAGAGAGGGAGACACAGAATCGGAAACAGGCTCCAGGCTCTGAGCCATCAGCCCAGAGCCCGACGCGGGGCTCGAACTCACGGACCGCGAGATCGTGACCTGGCTGAAGTCGGACGCTTAACCGACTGCGCCACCCAGGCGCCCCCAGTCATATATCTTTAATATGAACTGATAATGAGGCGCCTGGGTGGCTCAGTCAGTTAAGCATCGGACTTGGGTTCAGGTCATGGTCTCGTGGTGTGGTTTGTTAGTTCGAGCACCACATCCTGGAGAGTACAGAGCCTGCTTGGGATTCTCTCTCTCTCCCTCTCTCTGCTCCTTCCCCACTTGTACTTTCTCTCGAAAAAGAAAAAACCTTAAAAAAAGTAATATGACTGTTAAGGATATTTCTGAAAATCTATTTGGTTTCCATGAATTACTGCTCAAGAATTTTGAAATAAGGAAAATAAACTTAAGATTTAAAATTGTAAAAATCCACACACAATGCATATGATTATCTCCTAGAAGGGGTAAATCAAGAGATTGCCAATAAATTAAACTGAAGAGTTTGGAACACCCAACACTCCATGAACATTACCTAGGTATAATCTCCATGATTTCAGACTGGAAAGTGGTTATAACTTAGTAAAGTGAAACAATCAATTGTGTTGTGTCTCATGTAGAGAAAGACCATGAATAGCAAGGGGGTATTTAGCCTAAAGCACACAGAAAAGAAATCGTAGGATTCCGTAGTATTTATCCAGACTTAACCAGGTAAAGAGAAACAAAAGGACCAGTAAAGGAAAAAATATGTTTAAAATATGCAATTCATCACTCAAAATCTGCCCCCTGAAAGTACAATACAAAAGAATTGTATCCCACTTCATCATTTGTAATTATATGTTTAATATAGGCCTTTCCTTACTGGATTATAAATTCCATGAGGAGAGGGATCATGTCTGTGCACCACTGTAGCCCTAGTGCATTCTGTCAGAGTGGAACCCCATTGCCCCACTCCTGGATGACATGGAGATAACTTTCCTTAACTATCCTGATATCTCTCCATCTCTTTATGCACTCTTCTTATAAGAAAAATGAAAAACTGGGAAGAATAATTGGGCATGTTTGGTTGCACCATTCTCTCTCTTGGGAGCTGCCTGCCTGTAAGAAGATGTTTTTCACCTCACCTCTAGGATCTAAGGCATCCTTATGCAGGAGAGGTCTATCCTGCTCTAGAACTGCAGCGACTTATGGGTAAGTATATCTAATTCTGAGATTCAGTTCATTAGTCTATGTGGTTCTCTCATGAATCTTTGCTCTCAATCTTGCTCTATGAGTGAGAGAGATGATATTTTGCTTCCCTTTGACTGGTTATTTTTTTTCTCTTAGACTTTTCAGTAACTAGGCAGGAAGGAAAAAGGTCCTGTTTACGGACCCCCTTGAAATCCTACATGTAATACAATATCTGACTTTTTGCAGTTGCTTAGCAAATATTTGTTGATTGACTGTAGAGATTATCACAAAAAGCTAACTGTGTAATTTCTCTGCCAACAGAAAAGATTTATATACTATAGGTTGAAATTTAAGGCTTAAATCTTGACTTTTGAGTGCCCACTTTTCAGGTAAGATAACAGAATGATCTAGGGCTCTGACATCTAGGTTGGGCTAGAATATCCCTGGAGACTGGTTTGGATGTGGAACATCATTTGCCTCAAGGCTTCAGTAGAGGAGTGGAGTGGGCTGTCTAAAAAGACTATTCAGTTAAAAAGATATACAGAAAGAGAAGCTAGGCATGAAGACAATAGGATAAAAACCAGAAATATGGAAAAGAATAGATTAGAACAAAGGTCTGTGGAGAGGACACATTCTGGAGAAATACCCTGATCTGACTTGCATATAGCTGCAGTGTATTTTATTATGAATTCCATTACTGGAGGTGGGGTAGGGGAGGGATTTGGTCAAGTTGTGCTTGTTTGGCTGGTTCTGAGGAGGGCAGCAGTAATGGTCTGAGACAGACAGGATGTTCCTCAAGCTTAAGGATAGAACTAAACTGTATTTTACTTGAAAAAGAAAAGATAATTTCCTGCTTGATTCAATTTAATTTTGCTAATGATTTTCGGCTCTTGGGTATTATTACCAAAATATGCCCATTATTAAAACAGCCACATATTAAATTAGAAACAATAAATTAGAGTTTTCTTTCATAATAAACAACTATTTAGATACAAGATTTACCAAATCACACAATATTTAATCTTCTCAGTTCACCCAAAATCTTGACTTACAAAAAGTATTTCCTGATATTTGTCCTCAAAGTTCAGGTTTGGACTGGAGCAAGTCCCTGAGCACTTATCTCTGAACAGCTGGCACTGCATCTGCCACGGTGTTTTATTCAATCTCTGCACATTATTCAACACAAGTAAAGGGAGAGCCTTAGTCCCCTTGTTTGGAGGCTATTATTTTCACTCTCATCATAGGGTAGAAGAAAAGGAAAAGAAAAAAAAAAAAAAAACAGCAGGGACATAGTTCATGTTGACATGAAATGAGTAAACTGAAATGATTCTGTTCTTCAATTAGCAAGTGTTTTTCTATGTTTTAGATCCCTTCCAATATCAGGTGTCTGTGTTTCTTATTGGATCTAGCCAACTCTTATTTATATGTTACTATGTACTACTTGAGTGTGGGGTTTATGATGGTTACTTAGCATGGTGAGAAAGTTGTCTGTTTAAAAATTATTTGGGGGCACCTGGGTGACTTAGTCGTTTAAGCATCTGACTTCAGGTCATGATCTCGCAGTTTGTGGGTTCGGCCCCACATTGGGCTCTGTGTGGACAGCTCAGAGTCTGGAGCCTGCTTCAGATTCTGTGTCTCCCTCTCTCTCTGCCCTCCTCTTGCTCTCTCTCTCTCTCTCAAAACAAACATTAAAAAATAATTTAAAAAATGAATAAATAAAAATTATTTTAAATGCAGAGAACAAACTGAGGGTTGATGTAGGGAGGTGAGGGGGGATGGGCTAAATGGGTAATGGGCATTAAGGAGGGCATTTGTTGGGATGAGCCCTGGATGTTATATGTAAGTGATGAATTACTAAATTCTACTCCTGAAACCATTACTACACTATATGTTAACTAACTTGGATTTAAATTTTTAAAAATACAACAATGAAAAGAATATTTTAAATATGCAAACAAAAATATGCAAAAAAAGTTAAAAATTTAAAAAATGGTAAAAGTACTAAGCAAATGGTAAATTATCAATGTAAATTTATGAAGTTTTAACTATACCATAATCATGTTAAAAATTCACATCCTAAAGAGTCATGATGTACAATTTAACTTGTGATTTATCTCAAATAGTTCATAAATAAAGTGTGTGTGTGTGTATAATACACACACGGCTTACATAAAACATGCTACAGTTACTATGGTGTTTACGCTATTTTTGTCAGTTAATGTGTATATATATTACAGCTACGTCTAAAGATATAAAAAAAGTATGAGTATTAACTTTTCTATATAACTCTAAAATTAATAACTGACAAATGTTAATTAATACCCAAATACAGCAAATATAAAAGTGAATACAAGAAGAACCAAGCAGATTAGTATAGAGCCAATTCAGTTATTTGCCAAAAGATATCTTAGATAAATTTTACTTATTGGTCCTTATGGGTATTTGAACTAAAACAGCAAAGTGCATAGTGTCTGTGACTTACTGCCTCTGGAAATCCTGACCACTGGCCTGATGTCCAAAAACTTGCCTACCTCTGTTTGTATTTCCAATGTTATCATAACAAGTCAATTCAAGGATAACAATTGAATCTAGGTAACAAAGGCAATATCCAAATCATTTTTCATCATGTAACCTTAATATAATATAAACATAAATATAAACACACATAAAGATAAATAATAAATAATACAAATTATATCATGACATTTCTGTTTTCAAAAAGAACACAGATTTAACACAACAGCTCATCATTTTGTTTCTAGCCCTAGAACACTGCCTGGCATAAAGTAGGCACATAATAAATTTTTGTTAAATGTTAAATGACCAAATAAATGAGTTAATGAATAAAATATAATGTATGTAATATTCTTAGTAAAAAAATTGAAATATGGAACTCAGTATACTAGCTCTTAGCAATAGACACCCAACTAGTTATTAATGCTACTACATTGTTGTTAGTATGTACTGTATTAAATAGATCTTTGCTCTCCTATGAATGTAGTCAAGCTATTCCTCAATGTAAATGGTGTCAAAATTGTCAGAGATACCAGTATGTATGTATGTATATATATATATATATATATATATATATATATATATATATATACATACATACACATACACAAGCACAATCCTCCAAGTTTTAAAAGAATTAAGGCTATACTTTAAAAATATTATTGTTAACAAATGTAAGCCAAGCCTTGAATTATAAAAGAATGGTGAAGTTCTTCTACCTCCTTGTAACTTTGAACTTATGCTAGGTATTTATAAAAGCAAGAAATAGTAATATTAGCTAATACTTGTAAGGCATTTATTAAATACTTACCTTATAGCTTTTTATAAGTTCTGCATGATTTTTAAGTGATTCATATATTTAATTTAACCCTGTGAGAAAGAGGCTATTCATTCTCCCAATTACACAAATGAAAAAATCAGGACATAGCCAAATCAGCCTGGAGTCCAGGTTCATTATTGCTACACTATTCTGCATTTCAGTGGCAAATGAGATTCAGGTGATAAGATAACAAAAGACAAAGGATGATACCACTATTCATAGCCTGAAACAAAACCACAAAGCTAAATTTGTTGCTTGGAGAGAGTTATGCCACCTATGCAAAAATTCCCCAAGCAGAATAGACTACTGCTGTTGCATAGAACTTTCAAGAAGCATGGAGTTCCTGAACTGGCAGATTTACAGAAGCAAAAGCAGGTTGATATTAGCTGTGGAAGCATGGCTATATGGGTCAGACTGTTGATAATAGTTTGGTCTGCAAAACATGTTCACTGAAATGAGTTGGGCTGACTTTCAGAAATAAGGGGCTGTCACTAGTTGGCTGGCCTCAAGAATTACATTCATTGAAGTGAGTTGTCATTGACAGGTTTAAAACCCGTTCTGGTAGTTATTTGTCACCATGGCTAAAAAACAATTAGTCTTTTACCAGGAGCATGGGAACTATTATTCTTAAACCATCCTCTCAGTCCTTTCTCTTGGCCACAGTTGCCAAAGAAACCATCAAGGATTGTCCAGATTTTCATCACTGTTATTGATGCACCTTAAAAATAACGTTTTGTTTGTAGAGATGTGGTTTTCCCTTTGAAGGTGAATCAATTCGATTTCTCTTTGTTTTATCTTTGAATCATCCATTAAAACAGTAGCTGCATCAAAACATTTAAGGTTTTGGCTAATAGACATGGATGACAGTGAAACAAACAAGAAAAACTAAAAGTATTATAAAAGCGACTAGAAGGCACTCTGGGAACATAACCCTAGATTTCTCAGCTTTACCCAAGTAAACAAGTTCCAACAATTCCCTAAGTCTACCTTAGTGAGTTGTATTTTCTTTTAGTTTAAATATTATCAGGGGCTGAATTGTCCCCTCGAAATTCGTATGTTGAAGTCCTAAGCCTTACTACCTCAGAAACATAGAGGCACTTGGGATATGGTCTTCAAAGAGGTCATAATGAAGTCATTAAGGTCAGCCCAATCCAAATCTAATATGACTTCTAAGAAGTCCTTATAAAGAAGAGGTCCTTATAAGAAGGGGAGATTAAGACACAGACAGAGTAGACCCTGTAAAGACACAGGGAGGAGAAAATGGACATCTACAAGCCAAAGAGAGGCTTCAGAAGAAACCAACCCTGTGAAAACCTGGATCTCAGACTTCTACCCTCCAGAATTGTAAGCCAATAGACTTCTGTTGTTTAAGGCATCCAGTCTGTGATACTTTGTTATGGTAGCCCTGGCAAACTAACACAGATATAGATTGTTTCAAGTCACCTATGGCATTAATCCATTATTACATGAAATTAAAACAACAGTGTAAATTCCTCTCTGCTTGTCCAAAGGAAAACCAAGTCTCTTCAATTTTCAATAAATACTTATGCTAAAGAATTTAAACATTTCTGTGCCCCCAAGGTACAGACACTATTGTTTGCTATATCAGTCAAAGTAAATAGAAAACTTTAATGACCACCTGAAGTCATCTCACACCTAGTGATGTGAGTTTCTTTCACCAATTATTGTTTATTTTACCAGGAAGAGTTTATTCCTGTCTTACCAGTTTCAAACTTTGGGTCCTTTCTGAGTCTGAGTCTGCTGTCTCTTGGATATGAGTTGTGATTTCTTGGCTTTTGTGTGCCTCAACTTTTTTACGGCACACCAGACACCACACATAGAACAGTAGAAACTTAATAGTATTTATGCCTGGATATGGACACACTTCTTCAGCTAGCCATTTCCAACTGTGAGACCATGTTCTATAAGACAAAACTTTAATTAGTTCCTTAAAATCCAACACAGCATGGAGATTAATTTAACCATGTTATATTGGAGCATTACTTTTAATTCTGGAAGCAATATTTTAAGAAAAGTGTACTTCAGGGGTCGTTCAGTTGGTTAAGTGTCTGACTTCAGCTCAGGTCATGATCTTACAGTTTGTGGGTTCGAGCCCCGCATCAGTCTCTGTGCTGACAGCTCAGAGCCTGGAGCCTGCTTCAGATTTTGTGTCTCCCTCTCTCTGTGCCCTCCCCCACTTACACTCTGTCTCTCTCTCAAAAATAAATAAACCATTTAAAAAAAAAAAGTTTACTTCTTCATCTTTATGAAGATTTGGCCATATGGACAATCTTATATATGTGTACACTGCTATTAAATTTAGGGGAGTCAGTTAATGTTTTCATTACTTGTTATTATTTACTCCTATATTATTATCAATCAGCTTTCATTCAATCTTTCTACACTAATAAACACTCTATAACAAGAACTCTTTCAACAACTCTTTCATTTTATGCTCATGTTAAAGGCCCTTTGCAGGTGCAACAGCTGTATGCTCCCTGTTGTCTTCATTCTGGGACTCAAGCTAAAGGAGTACCCCTTGTTCAGGACATGCTATTCTAGTAGTGGAGGGAAAGAGCAATAGACAAGCCACCTGAAGACTTTCAAAACTGCAGATCAGACATGCCATAAGTCACAGGTTGGGATCTTCAAAAGCAGATGCGAAAATGGAATCTGGGGGCATGATGTGATCTGAAGTCAACACCTATGAAGAAAGTGGGAGAAGCAGATTGGTCAAAACTGTGAAGCAGGGTTAAAGCTTTTGCTGACCCTGAGAGGAGCTCTGGAACAAACACTGCCCATCAGAGTATCTCAAATGAGGAAAATATTGTTTGGTCTTTATACTCCCCACTCACTCAGTTACCAGATGCAGGCTGTCCTGGGAAGGTCATGATCCCAGGAGAGGTAGCTGTCTGCAACTAAGGTGGATCTTAAAGAACCTAACAGCTAGCTAGAGGCTATCTGCCAAGTGCACTTCCCACCTGGACAGTAAGTCCTTCCTTTTGAAGGAGGATCTGAGTGAAGCATCTCTAAAATGCTGCTGCATACATTCTGCTCACATTTCTATAGCCAGAGAAATTCATATGGCCAAGTCTGTCATCAGAGTCTGAAATAGTATTCCTCTCAATAGGAAGTAGGTCAGAGGAAGGTTAAGAGAAGATTCCAAAGTAGGAGCCCTGAAAGGATGGATGGACCAGTACAAAAGAGCAGCAAATAAGTAAGAACAATAATAAAATGTATCACAATGTCCAAAGACCAAAATTGTCCAATCTTACCTCTTCATTTTATAGTTTAGAATGCAGAGACCCAGAGATATTAAGTGACTTGCCCATATGATATATGTAATTCCTAACAGTGTACCTGGCACATAGTAAGCACTCAAATTCTCTAGACAACAAAAATCCAAACATAACTAATTAACCAATTTGCTGACATTATTTATATATTATTCAAAGAGGTCATAAATTAGATAACCGGTGTCTTTCATGTTGGCTTGTCCCTCTGTGGATACTTAGGTTTCAGTTTTGCCTGCTCTGTAAAGGAGCTACTACTTACCCTCCAACTTTCCATCTTATGAAAGCTTGCTGCAAACGTTTATCTGCTGATGTCCTTGTAGGTTGTTATTCCTTCTTGGTCAGTGTAGTGGGTTGTTACATGGTGTTGAATATTCCATGTTTAACCTAAAGTCCATAATTTAATTTAAACTACTGATATGACTGTCTATATGGTAACTAGTATGGAAGGAATATATTTGCATTCAGTAATCCAGCTTAAACTCTCAAAGCTTAAACTTTTTCATACAGATAACATGTATTTATCATATATATATGTATATATATATATATATATATATATGTGTGTGTGTGTGTATGTATATGTATATGTATATAAATATAATATGTTTACATTTAAAAAATCATCCTTTCTGGGGTGCCTGGGTGGCTCAGTCAGTTAAGCGTCTGACTTCAGCTCAGGTCTTGATCTCACAGGTTCGTGAGTTCGAGCCCCACATCAGGCTCTGTGCTGACAGCTCAGAGCCTGGAGCCTGCTTCGGATTCTGTGTGTGTATCTCTCTGTCTGCCCCTTCCCCGCTGTGCTCTGTCTCTCTCTGTCTTAAAAATAAACACTAAAAAAATTTTTTTAATAAAAAAATAAATAAAAATAATATCATCCTTTCTTTTTTTAATGGACTTAGCTGCCATGTACAGGATGCTTAATTTTTAATACTACATGTTTCTAGGGTGATTCATTACTGAGACTTGCAGGTTTTTAAAGACTGAATATTTCATTGTGAAAGGATGTCAACCTAAAATAAAACTGGAGGATATGAAATGGAGAATCTATCTAATGCATGCACCTCAAAAGAATAGAACTTTAGATATGAAAGACTGATTTCCATTGAATGCCTGATTTATAGAAGACTAAGACCTACCTCATGACCAATGAACATCCACCAAGAATCTCTCTCCACCCTTAAGCCAATGAACTTACTGCATGGACTCTGGCTGCACTTCCCCTTCTGTTGCCCTCCTTGCCTATAAATACAGCCCACCCCAAATGCTCAATAGACTCACCTGTAGCCTACTCCAGCATGTTTCCTGAATTGCAATTCCTCTGCCATTCTCAAATAAACTTACTTTCTGATAATTTAATTTTGCCTCAGTTTACCATTTCATTTGGATTGACATCATGCTTTCTTAAGTTAATGGGTGGTCATAATTTAAATTATAAACAAATTCTTTTAACTATTTTACATGGCAAGCATATTAATACTAGACCATGATGTACTTGACCATGCTCTCTTCAACAGATAAAGGAGTTCAATCCATTGCATGGCTAGATCTCTTCTTTATTGCCTCAGACATATTAACACATTATGAATAATTCCTTAAAGGTATTCCCTTCCAGAGACATCTCAGTGGCTCAGTTGGTTGAGCAACCAACTCTTGATTTTGGCTCAGGTCATGATCCCACGGTCGTGGGATCAAGCCCCACTTCAGACTTCACACTGAGTGAGAAGCCTACTGGGATTCTCTCTCTCTCTCCTCTGTCCCTCTCTCCTGCTTGCACTCTCTCTCTCTTTCTAAAAATAAAATAAAATAAATTTTAGGTTTATTAAATATTTATATTAGATTTTAATAGAATAAAATAAATTTTAGATTTATTAAATATTTATATTAGATTTTATTAAAATAAAATTTAAATTTTATTTGGAAAAATAAATTTCTAATACTTTGAAATATCCAAAACATACATTAATAGTCAAGGATAGATGTGATATTGTGGTTTATAATAAGAAATATATATATGGTCTTCCTCCCACTCCTGTCACAAAGCTCCTAAAACCCTTGGGATTTCCTAAGTGACTAGAGGGATACAGGTGTCTTTTCTTACCCATAAGCCCCTTTCAACCCACACATGAGTTTATGTTAATGAGGTGACTTCTGGAAAGTCCCTAAGTAACCCAAGAATGGTGGTTTGGTTGCAAGGGGAACCAGCCTTGGTTAGAAGATTGGAACTTGAAGCAACCCTTCCAACATCCCCCACCTCTGGGAAGGGGAGAGGAGCTGGAGAGGGAGTTAAGATCACCAATGGCTGATGATTTAATCAATCATACCTAGGTAATAAAGCCTACATAAAACCCCAAAAGGACAGAACTTGGAGAGCTTCCAGGTTGGTGAACACAGACATGCAGGGAGAGCGGCACATGTCCCTTTCCTTGTACCTTGCCCTAAGTATCACTTCCATTTGGCTATTCCTTGATTATACCCTTTTATAATAAACAGTAATCTAGTTAAGTGAACCGTTTCCCCAAGTTCTGTGAGTCACTCTACCAAATTAATTGAACCCCAAAAAGGGGTTGTGGGAACCTCCAATTTGTAGCCAATGGATCAGAAGCATGGGTAAAAATCTGTACTTGGAACCAATGTCTTAAGTATGTGGGTGGGGGGTGGGAGGCGGTCTTGTGGGACTGAGGCCTTCACCTGTAGGATCTGATGTTATCTCCAGGTAGGTAGTGTCAGAATTGAGTTAAATCGTAGGACTCACAGCTTGTATCACAGAATTGCTTGATGTGTGGAAAACCCACACATCTGGTGTCAGAGGGGAAGCAGGATTATAGCAGAGCGCCAAGAGTAAAGGGGTGCTGTTGTTCCTTTACAACATAATATAAATTTTTATCGTTAAGGCAATGTCTGCATGTTGCTAGAATAAATCAACTTTCAAACAGCTCTTCTACTTCCTGAAAAGGAGACTAAAAATTCTTCAACAGAAGGCAGGCTTTTTCTTTTACAGTTAGATATGGAAAGCACAGGCATGTTAATAGAATCTCACCAAGGTGTAGTGTAAATGACAGATACAAGGACATCTTCTGAGAGGAGATACAGATAGCATGTGAATATGAGCCCTTTCAGAAGAATAAGGGTAAGGAGCAGGGGGCAGGGGGCAGAATATACCTGGAGCATGATTTTGCCTAATTTATTATATGACCTGTGAGAAGTTACCAGACATTTTTGCCCTACGAGTCCCCTTAAAATTTGTTCAGTGGAGAAATTTTTCCTTTGCCTCTAGGTGAAATCTATGTCTCATTGCTTATTGAATCTCTTTCCCTTACATAATAGATGATCCATATAGTCACTTTTAGTTGAAAAAACAAGTCTCAATTCAGAATTAGAAGGTCCAATCCAATGTATTCAACACTTCAGTCTTCACTCCAAGGTGAGAATCTTCTTCCTCCTCCCCCAGCAGAGACCTGTGGTTGACTCCCATTGGTCTTATGGAAGGAGTATAGGTTTGCTCTGTTCTCCGTCCCCACTTACTTCCTCTCTCACTCTCAAGCCCCAGATTAGAGTAAAAGAGGAACATGAAATCAAGGGGTTAGGATGTTACCTGCCTGAGTGGACAGCTCACATTCTGAGGCTGCCAGTTCTTTAAGGCTCACTGTCTCTCTCTTAGATATAGTTGTGTGTTCTATAGAGGAGCTTCTTTGACAGGCACAAATCCATTGCTTTTGGCTTACAACTCCCCACCGCTCCCCTAGCCCTTAGACACCATACCATTCATGGTCCACTCTACAGAGACCTCACCTACTGGAATCTTGTTGTCCTCCTCAGTGATATTACAGGCTAAGCTAGAACAAGATATGGTGCCATGTTAGGTCTCTCTCCCTTGTGTCTATACCTGGGAAGGCATCCTTTAACTTCATAAACACTTGAGTACAAATCAAGCAAAATGCAGGCACCTCTGTCCTGCTGATGGTTTCCTCTGACTCCTCTAGTTTTCTCAGCTGTGAGGAAAGCCTATATGTCTCCAAGTTCAGGGAACACATTTCAAATTTTCTAAGGACTCTCATAGTAGCTTCCTACACTGGGCTAAGAGTGGAGGCAACATCCTGCTCTAGTAACCCAGGGGAAGGGGGGTGGAGGCCTCAATGCTGTTTTCCAAAACATCTCTTTTTTTTTTTTTTTACAAATTCCCCCCACTTGCCACATTCTGATTACTTTTGAATTCTTTCAATGACTGAGGTGTCAAAAAGTATTGCAAAGGATTGTTTTCTTTAAAAATTCTACATTTTGTTTTGCCATCTCACTTTGGTAGGCAGATCTGTTGAGTGGTTCTCAATCCTACTCAACCCAATATATACAAACTTTAATAACAAATCTTTTTATCACTCTACTACCATGGAGTGAAATTTACAGATAATACAACCTACCTACATATATAATTCTAGAGAATCAATACAATGCTTCAACTGTGAAATAAAGGAGAGATAAAAGTTTATGTACATAGTAAAATAATATGCATTTCCTTATTTAAGTTCCAGGTATGCCTCCACTGGAAAAGAAAAGGAAGTCAGATTTTTGCCCTCAGTTGTAATGAATTCATTTGGATTTGAGAAAAGGTAATATTCAATTGAATATTGTCAAAGTTTCTTCTCTATATTTGTTGTTTTAAAATAAGGGATAAATAAAGATATTCAGGGTTGGCTAGATAAGAGGGAGAGGTTCTTTCAACATGCATTCAATAAATGATCCATTTTAGCAATTTTAATTCCACAATTGATACTGCCTTCAGTAACATATTTTGAACCCCTAGTAATTTTTAAAACATAAAAAGTTGTATAAAATCTTTCCTCTAGGGGCACCTGGGTGGCTCAGTCAGTTAAGTGTCCGACTTCAGCTCAGGTCATGATCTCATGGCTTCTGGGTTCGAGCCCCATGTCAGGCTCTGTGCTGACAGCTCAGAGCCTGGAGCCTGCTTCGGATTCTGTGTCTCCCTCTCTCTCTCTGGCCCTCTCCCGCTCTCACTCTGTCTCTCTCCCTCTCAAAAATAAATAAACAGTAAAAAATTTTTAAAAATAATACTAACATTTCTTTACCGACTAAAGTGACCAAAAATGCGAAATAACTGAGTTAATAAAGCCCGTGCTCTTGATTATCAGATATGGAAATTTCCCTGGCCAGATTTACCAATATTAGCTTTTACCATCTAGATGGAATGCATAGACAGGTGCTTAAGACTAAAGGCATCTTCATGAACCTGGTGCTCATTGTTAGGAGAGAAAAAACATACCCCCTTTGTGTACCTGTTTATACAATTGGTTCTTATTTAGAAAAGCAAAGTACAAGTGATAAGTGGTTTAATTGACCTTTTATATACATATATAAATGTATACTAGTATATTAGTATACTATATATATATATTAGTTTCAGCATACCTTCAGCAGCCCACTGTAAGGAAAGTAGGCATATGTCTCTTATAGGCTTTGCCTCTTCAAGAATCAACTACTGTGAGTTACTCTTCATGAAGCTGCATTATGGTTGAACAGATAAAACCTCATCTGTGCCCTTGTATAAATCTCTCCCAGTGTGAAGGCAAGGATTAAAACAGTCTTTCCTGCAGTTACCCCGAGCTTATTCCTCTAATTCTACGTTGGACTCCACTATTACCCTAGGGAAATCATTTACTCTCTTGGTTCCAACTGGAACTAGTGATTCTGACATGCTAGGTTTGTTATCCAAAAGTACTAGCAATTTAGTGTTGTTTGATGTGCATGACTAGCAGGTGTTATATGTGTGTTGAGGCACGTATAGCTCCTCCCAAGGAATCCAACATTTGGAAGTGCCTTCCAAAGCATTTAGTCCAAGTTACTAATCTTCTGTCCAAGCAGGTATTATCCTTGGTAACTTCCTATGCTTGACTTTGAGAGAGTAGCAATCAGAGCCTATGCCACACAATCTATCTGAGAGATTTCATTATGTTACCTCTTTGTATTGTCAGTGCAACTTTTCTGAAAATATTAGAATATTGTTTAGGAAAGATCCTTTTGTTTTCTCCATAACTGGATTCATTTTCAGATGTGAAGTCTACACACAAACCAGTTATAAAACTTATGAAAACAAAACCAAAGATGCATAACTTACATTCGAGCCTGTTTTTGTATTAATAGATTCTTCCTTAAGCACACTTTTAATACATAAAATTATATTTAAATTTCTCAAACTTGCATGTCACCAGATTCAAGGCTCTATAAATATTATCACAGATCACCATTCTAATCATCGTAGAAAACTCTACTTGAATAATTACCCTTTAAGATAAAAACAAATAGAAACAAAATCCATTAAAACTTTACACTTTACCCTCTGGTCATATTAGCCTGAATAGTTAAATCTTTAGTCATATGCAATCTTTGCTTACATGTGTTTTTCAAGTATCTTATAATTGAAGAATAATAGGACTATCTACTCTAAGCATTCACAACTTTTTTTGGTAACTCCACATCAAGCTAAGTGTAGAATGGAAAATGGGCACAGGTCTGCTTTTATGGCTTACAGAGCCAGCGGTCAGGCTACCTCTCTAGGCAGTGAACTCTTATCTCTGGTGATCCTCAAATGAAGGTTTGAATTTCTTGGGAGTGTAGGAGAAGAAATTCCTGCATTGAGTGTCAAATTAGACTGGATGAAGCTAAAAATTCCCATGCAATAAGATAGACAATATTGTTTATTAACATTAGGGAAGGAGATTGGGTCATTTAGGGGAAAGCTCTAGAATAGCCACGCAGATCATTGTTTTTTGACTACGAGAATGCACTCACATTCATTTCCTTCTAGGGAACCATGCCTTTCACATTCTCAGCCCAACTTCTTCACATAAATGAATTCTTCCTCTAGGATACAGGAGCAATGTATGCCTTGGCAAAGCCAAGCAACACATTCCATCTCCTGGCCACACTGGTGATCTCTGGAGTGGGCACCAGATACAAAATGGGCCAATTAGGACCATAAAATAAACTCAATTCTAAAATTTTCTTTGCAGCATCAGAGAAGTGGAGTATCTCTTATGCTGGATTGTGTACTATTATGCTGTGAGCTGAAGTTCTGTAAGGCCAGCTGGTAGAGCATGAAAATGGAGCCAACTGAGAGGAAGCAGATTAGAAAAGTAGATTCTGAAGATATCTTTTGAGTTCTGAACCAATGCATGTCTGTTCAGTCACATAAACCATTAAATAAAGTCTTTTTTGACTATTTGATAAAGCAGTTTGAGTTGGATCTTTAAAATAAAGTCTTAACAGATAAAATGAGGATAAGAGTTCTCCACTCCATCCCCAGTCCTAAGGATGGTGTCAGACACATACTAGGTGCTCAATAAATACTTGCTGAATGAATGAATAAATTCCCTAAAGGGGCTTCAAGCAACTAGAAGGACTCAGAAAAGGAAAAGAGTAAGGAAGAATGGATGGTAACAATGTGTTGGTGAAGAGATTGTGTAGAAGAACAGGAAAGGTTATTATTATGAGTTTGAAACTTTAGGGAGATAGAGAGAGGGAAATGTACTCTATTATAATCTACTCCTATACAAAGGAAATATAACCTAGTGTTCTGCAGTCTATTGTTCAAAGATTTGGGAGTTAGACTTATGTCTTTGAACATGAGTTCTTGTAAAGACTGGCTTCAAGACAGAGCACACTTGCCAGATTTAATAAGGATTACCCATATGTATGTAAATTCTTTAAGTAGAAGTTGAATTCAAATGTGCTGCTAAAAATAGCCATGTCTTGACCTTTCATCAAGGAAAAAAAAATAAAAGGAACTTTTCTTCCCTTTAAACATGGCAAGTTAAGATCATTCAGCAAGATAATTCAAAATGCTTATGCTATAAATCTGTGGATATTTTCTTCAATACAGTCAACTCAAATTTTTGGCCATCTAAGTTCATTTTTTACAGGTTTCTCTTTTATTTCAAATTAATGGTTTTGCTCCTTTTTTTAAAAGGAAGTCTTGGGGCGCCTGGATGGCTCTGCCGGTTGAGCGTCCGACTTCGGCTCAGGTCATGATCTCACAGTCCATGAGTTCAAGCCCCACGTCGGGCTCTGTGCTGACAGCTCAGAGCCTGGAGCCTGCTTCAGATTCTGTGACTCCCTCTCTCTCTGACCCTCCCCGTTCATGCTCTGTCTCTCTCTGTCTCAAAAAATAAAATAAAAACATTAAAAAAGTTTTTTAAATAAATAAAAGGAAATCTTTACTAACCTTTGCAAAGAAAAAGATGTATATTAGAGAATTAAGAAATTTGATTGCTATATATATTGACTTTGACAATCCTATAATTTTTCATAAGCTTAGAAAAATATTTATGATTACATGTAGTTCAGTAACATTTATAATAAAAAATAATGTTTCTAACAGAACCACTACCACGCAAATATTGACAAGCCAAATATTTTAAATATTGCTACTATAGCTTTTGTTCCATTAAGTCACAGGGCTTTTTTGAAAAGATTCAAGGAAATTTTTAACTTTTTAAAAACATGTGATGTTAACATGTGCACCTTTTATTTAAACTCTGTGAGACATTATCATTAAATCCGTGGGTCTGGTCAAACTCAAAGGCTTTAAGCTGAATGATGGAAAATGAAAACAAAGGCTCTCCATGACACCAGGGACAACAATAGAGATATGACTGCATGTTTTATAGTAACTCTCTATGTGACCTTAAGTGTCTGTCTTCCTTTATGTCTCACTAAGTCAAATAAGGTGAAGCACCTCTTTAAGGGTATTTAAGTCCCACTCAATTATTGCAACATTAGGAACACTTAAAACATGTTTGTGAAAAATGAAAATATAGATGACTAATAAGAAATAGGAATTGATAGTATTTGAAATTATTTCTCTTTGAGCAAATAACAATACATAACTGAAATACTGGCTTACCAGTATTTCAAAACAAAAGCATGTTTTAGTGATTTTTTTTTTTAGAGAGTATATATCTCCAAGGTATATATCAAAATTGGGGAAACATGCATAGTGTGAAAGTAACTATTTACCTTTTGTTTTGACTGATTGTTAAGTTTCAAAATGTTTGCTTTTTACCTCAAAGTGTATTAAAGAGGATTTTTAATTATTAACAGTGAGAAATAGTAATTTAGTAGGTTTAAGGAGAAAATAAAATTCACTTAGAAAACTGAAAACTCAGGAGACACAATTACCTATGGAAAGGGATATTGGGGAGAAATACAATATTTGACATTCTAGCACATTTTCTACTTAATTAGGATCTCATTTATTTTAAGAAATGAAATGAGATTTGGATCTACTATGACAGATTATGACAGAGCCTTTACCAAATCTTGGCTCACAGAGAAAACAATATTTATGACATACTCTGGAGTAACAGATGAGATTGCTCCTAGCTGAGATGACAGCCAAAAGCTCTGGGCCACCTCCAGTCACAACCCAGCTGCTCTAGTGGCTGAGGGGATCAATATCTCCACACATCTGTGTCCATTGTTACATAATCTGTGGGAGAATTTTGCTCTCCAAAATGAAAGGGCATGTAAATTTTCCACTACTTTTGGAAAACAGTTCAAAGTACACACATTTACAGTAATGAGTCAGTGAAAATCCACTACATTATTGCAACATTAAGTATTCTATACAAGCTATTTAGGAGCCAAAGTGTCCTAAAATAAGCTCAGACTTGCACACAAAAACAAGAGCTGTTGCTTTCATTTGATAATCACACCAAAAATGAAGCACTCAATATTAGAGCTAAAGTTTGAATCCATATTTATTGGTTGATATCTAAGATATTTAAAAATCCAACTGTCTTATATTTGGACAATTAACCAAAATTAATTAACCAAATTTAATCTTATAAAGTAGATGCTTTCTCCTTGCCACTTGAAGTTTTTAGCTAGCCATTTTGATTAATGTCATTATTAGCTAACATATACCAACATTTTCTAAAACCATACTTTCAGGTAGTAACCAATAATTAAGAAGTGTTAATCACAAAAATGCCAAGAGGAGGAACAAAAGAATACAAGATGCAACTAAGTCATTGTGAAGAAAATGGAACAATATTAAATCACCAGATAATGATAATTGTAGAGGTTGGGCAAGGTATGGCCAGGGTGAGATGAGGTTGCCAGGGAGGGAGAATAATGTTTCACTGGATGCATCATACCCTCCTTTATATCTATACATAGGGGGCATTTTTAGGTAAACAATCCTTCAACATGGAAGGTCTGGAGCTCCTCTGTCAAATATGGTAGCCACTAGCCACAGGTGGCTATTAAGTATTTGAACTGTGGCTAGACCAAATTGTGATGAAATGTATGTGTAAAATATACATTGTATTTTAAAGACCTCATTTCAAAAAATGTAAAGTATCTCAATAATTTTTCTATTGATTACTTATTGAAATTAAAATATTTTGGATATATTAAGTAAAATACACTATTAAAATTAATTTCACCCCATGAAAAAAGTCAACATGGCTATAAGGAAATTTAAAATTCCATAGGCAGTTCACCTTTGAGGCTCCTGTTATATCTTTATTGGACAGGGCTAGCCTAGAATAAAACTATGTGGGAAAGAAGAAAAAGATAAAATGACCATACAACAGAAAAAAAAAAGATGCTTTAGAATATATCAGGAAAAACATATTTTCATTAAACTCCTAAAAATTTTCTATTAATTTGTCAGTAAGAAAAAACGATAAGAAGCCCACTGTTGGCGTCACTACTTAACTGTGTTTGGTTTTCACTCTATAAAGAGGATTTAGTCATGCTGAATGAAACCTTTCATTGTCATCTTAATAAATTTCTCCTTTAAGTGTTGTGATTGATAAGAAAGACAGACAGACAGACAGACATGTAGACAGATAATCTCTACTCCGTGGAACCTTACTGACAATTGCAAAAAAGATTCTGATGAAGAAAATGTGGCCACATTACAACTATATATTTTATGAGGAATTGCCAAGGCAAAGAAGGACAACAACTTCAATTCTGTTTTCAAGGGGGAAGTAAATGATTCATTATTCAAAACAGATAGTTAACTTCTGTTTTAAAGATTTCCAAACATTTTGAAAGAAGAGATAAATGGTATTTGGCATCTTCCCCCTTCCTCATTGGGAACTTCCAGAAAGTGTTTGTCTTTCTCCCCTGGGCTCCAAGGTGCAGGATATCTTCTTTTCCTAGATTGGCAGTACCTACAATTATCCTCCCTGGGCAATACCCTCTTTTCCTCTTCATTTAGAGAGGTGTGTTATCAATTGCCATTTATTTGACACTTAGCACATGCATTCAATTACGATCTATTTCGATTTATCCTGATAGTCAATGATAAGGGGAAAATACATGGAAATAGTCTGTGGCTTCAGTTTTCCAAATGTTCTTCATAGACAGTTAAGTAAGCACTGAATCAGCTATGTCAAAATAAGCAAATTTTCAGTCTTTTCCTATTCCAATCAGACACCATGTAGAAAAAAATGGTGCTTTTTCAAGAAGTGGACATAGTGAACCACCTTCCACCCTTCGTCTCTGTCCCCAACTATCATCATTCCTAATACAAGTGTTCAATGGAGTTATGGAGAGACAGATGATTGAGGATAGATAGATAGATAGATAGATAGATAGATATAGACAGACAACAACAAAATTTGCTCTTTAGGTAATGAATAAACACAGAAATTTAATTTGGTGGAGAAATGTCCATAGTATACTACTTCTAAAGACTTTTTTTTTATTTTTAAAGGCTCAAAATCCTACAGGAGAAAATAGGCAACAATTGGCCTAGGTCACAGCAACTTCTTACTTGACATGTCTCTGGAGGCAAAGTAAATAAAAGCAAAAATGAACTATTGGGACCTCATCAAGATAAAAAAAAAAAAAACCTTCTGCATAGCAAAGGAAACAATCAACAAAATTAAAAGGCAACTAATGAAAGGGGAAAAGATATTTGCAAATGACATATCTAATAAAGGGTTAGTATCCAAAATATATAAAGAACTTACCAAACTCAACACCCAAAAAACAAATAATCCAGTGAAGAAATGGGCAGAAGACATGAATAAATGCTTTTCCAAAGATGACATCCAGATGGCTAACAGACACATGAAAAAATGCTCAATATCACTCATCATCAGGGAAATACAAATCAAAACCACATTGAGATACCACCTCATACCGGTCAGAGTGGCTAAAATTCACAACTCAGGAAACAACAGATGTTGGCAAGGATGTGGAGAAAGGGGAACCCCTTTGCACTGTTGGTGGGAATACAAACTGGTGCAGGTACTCTGGAAAACAGTGTGGAGGTTCCTCAAAAAATCAAAAATAGGGGCGCCTGGGTGGCACAGTCGGTTAAGCGTCCGACTTCAGCCAGGTCACGATCTCGCGGTCCGTGAGTTCAAGCCCCGCGTCGGGCTCTGGGGCTGATGGCTCAGAGCCTGGAGCCTGTTTCCGATTCTGTGTCTCCCTCTCTCTCTGCCCCTCGCCCGTTCATGCTCTGTCTCTCTCTGTCCCAAAAATAAAATAAACGTTGAAAAAAAATTAAAAAAAAAATCACATAAAAAATCAAAAATAGAACTATGCCATGACCCACCAATTGCACTATGAGGAATTTACCCAAAGGATACAAAAATGCTGATTTGAAGGGGCACATGCACCCCAATGTTTATAGTAGCACTACCAACAATAGCCAAAGTATGGAAAGAGTCCAAATGTCCATCAACTGATGAATGGATAAAGAAGGTGTAGTATATATATACAAGGAAATACTACTCAGTGATGAAAAAGAATGAAATCTTGCCATTTGCAATAATGTGGATGGAACTAGAGGGTATTATGCTAAGCAAAATAAGTCCATCAGAGAAAGATATGATTTCACTGATATGTGGAATTTGAGAAACTCAACAGATGAACATATGGAAAGGGAAGGAAAAATAAGATAAAAGCAGAGAGGGAAGCAAACCATAAGAGACTCTTAAATACAGAGAACCAACTGAGGGTTCTTGGAAGCAGGGATTAAATGGGCGACAGGCACTAAGGAGGGTGCTTATTGGGATGAGCAGTGGGTGTCATATGTAAGACATGAATCACTGGATTCTACTCTTGACGCCAAGACTACACTGTATGTTAACTAACTTGAAAATAAATTAAGTAAACAAACAAATAAATAAACAAATAAATCCCCAAAGATCTTGTGGCTAATTATGAATATTTATTGTATGCCAGATGCTGCTTTCACCACTCTAAAGATGACTAACTCATTTCAATTCATAACAACTCTATGTGGTAGGTAGTAGTATTATCAACATCTTTAAGATTAGAAGACAAGCTCAGAAAGTTAAATCACTTGCCAGCAGTCAAGCAAGTGACTCAGGCAAAGCTAAGACTGAACCCAAATATGCCTGCAGAATCCATGCTCCCAGGTGATGCACAATTCTGCCTCTCTCAAGGCTGAATTCAAGGGTAAGTCAAAAGATTCTTACTGAACACGTAGTTTTTCTTCTAGCATTAATGTCTCTTGGTATGAATAAGTAATATACAATCTCCACTTTTGTATTATGAATAGTTTGAGGGCAAGAATCACAGCTTTAACCAGCACCCAACATGACTTTATCAATTGGTTCATTTGACAAAGCCACCACTGAGCACGTAACATACATTAGGTGCTTTAATAGGCACTGGGAGTAGGAGACGAGCAAGACAGTCTCTGACCTTCATGTCCTCACAAGTTGAGCTGGTTCCTAAGCTGCAATATGTGACAAATGCCGCCCTAGTGGTATGAACCGAGGGCCATGAAAGACACAGAGAAGAAAACAGCTAATTCTGTCTAGCAATACGAGAAAAGAATGAAAACTTAATAATGACTTAAAAAGACATTTATTTTAAGTATTTCATAATGCATATAAAATTATACACTTGGTACAAAAAAATCAGTTAGATGAGATGTAAATGAGTATGTGGAACTACAGCCTTAAAAACATGATGCAACTCAAGAATTCTTTGGGGGCATGTATTGCTAATACATAAATATATGAATAATATATTCTCATACAGACATATAAATCTATTTTTCATACCTTACAATCACGTCATGTACAATGTGACTGCTAAACTATCATTATTTTGCCACTATATTGGAAATTTTAATGATATGCCTTAGGGTTAAAGAAGTTTCTGACAAAAGTTCACCTCTTCTCTGACATTAGTTACTGATTTTTTTCTCTTAATTGTTGAGTATTATTTACATTGTCCTTCTACTAATGTATTCTTTCCCACATCCATATTTAGTATAGTTTCTCAAGACAAAATGTCATATTAAGAAGGAGCAGATATCTTTCAAGCCCTGAGGACAGTACTATAGCAATGTACAGGGAAAATAAACAGGGATAGTAATTATTTTCTTCTGCCTTCCTTTCTTCCTTCCTTCCTTTCTTCCTTCCTTTCTTCTTTTCCTCTCTCTCCCTTCCCTCCTTCTTTCCTTCCTTCCTTCCTTCCTTCCTTCTTTCCTTCCTTCCTTCCTTCCTTCCCTCCTTCCCCCCTCTCTCTCCTTCCTTCTTTCTTTCCTTTCTTCCTTCCTTTCATAATTGCAGAGAGGCTCACCTTACTAGGAATAGTAAGTCACCACAAAGACACGAAAGCACAACAGAAAATACCTTTTAGTTCCAAAACCCATATTAGTGTACTCAAATTAGGATATTTTTAACAGTTAATTTATTTTCTATAATAAGTGAGATTGAGTCAACTTACATTTTTCATAAAAATAAAACATTACAATAAACTTTCTAACTGTATGTTATTCAACATATAACAGATGCTGCTCTCTGAAAGAAGAATTTAATGGTGGGATTTGCTCCCTCTCAGTTTCTTTGGAAACCACTTGCTTCTAATTCAATGACATTTTAGTGGCAAAAGTTCAGAGGTTTAACTGTAAGATCTATTTATAAAATAATTCTACACTAAGCTATAATTAACCATTATTCTTTTATTTTGTTAAAGAGTTACGTCAGATCCAAGATTTCATTATGTGCTTACATATGCATGAACAGTAAACATTGATTGCAAAATCAAATGTGGGTCATTAGGTCAATTGTCTCAGTAAACTGTAACTTACAGAATTACAAATTAATGGACTTATTATATCTGACTACATGCTTTATTAATGGAATTTCGTCTCTTATTTGTCTCTATTCCTTTAACAGTATTAAAAATATATTTAAAACAAAGTACTACATGAAAGGCACTAAATTTTGAGTCACAAAATGAATAGCAAAGTATGCCATAAATAAACAGTTTATCATTAGCTTCTTATACATTACAGCAGAAATTCAATTTGTGAAATGCTTTTTACATCTTGTATGTATGTGAATATATAATGTGGTATATAGGTACTCATTATTCTGTCCTCTGCTAGGACTAGCTTTTACTGATTGACACTTTGGCTTCAGACTCTTGGCTTCCATTGAAAAACAATGTAAGAAATAGCATTAAAAAATTACAATAGCTAAAAAAAATTGCAATAGCTAGAGAGATGTTTTTGAGATTGTCATCCACTAGAGCATCCTATATAAAGTGCTACATAATAAATATTTTTATATCTTATAGCCAGAAAAGGCTTTACTCCCATTACAAGTTGATATGTTTTTTTCTTACTAATTATGTTCCTCATTTCACTCTGTCTACCTGGAAGCTTACACCTAAATGTGTGACCCAAATTCATTACATAGACCACTGTATTCTCCACATTCTACTCTGTATCTTCTAGTCTAACTTACACTTTTCTTTGTCTCACTTTTTAAATTTTACTCTCTAACATTTTTCTATTTTATTGTATGTCTTGAAAGTGGAGTAAAAATAAATAAACTTATACATTTTATTACTGACCACTATGACCTTGAACAAATCCCTTAATCTCTAAATTTTTATTTTCCCATTTATAAAATAAAGGTAATACAGGATGTTGTAAGACTCAAAATCGATTATTTATAACAGTATTTACAGGTCATTTTACAAATACTAGGGCTTCTTATCTACCCAAAGAGAGCAGTACAGAAATTTGTATTAGGCTCATAACCTCAGTATTAGATATCTGCTACTGTTTTAGAGTCTCTTAAAATTTTCTTTTGAAAAACTATCCCACCTCCCTCACTGCATAGCTCCAGAGGTGGACGCACAACTCAGACCTGGCTAAAAGCATCCCATACCCCTGGCCATACTCACTAGTTCCTTGTGGGCACAGACCCAAGCTGAAACAAAGAAAGTCATACCTGAGATTTGCTGGAGCACAGGGACACTGGCATTCTCATTTCATTGAAATTATTCACAATGAGATGTCCTAAGGGTAGAGATGCTAAGTGGACATTTTTCTCACTTCATAGGGAGAGTACACTTTAGAATAAAACCAAACCAATGCAAAGGAAAGCAGAATTGAGAGAGACAGAAATGGTTTTCTGATCACAAAGTTTGGGTCCTCTGATCCAACCGTATCTGAAGCCACCTGTACCCACAAACACAGCATCATAGGAGTTACCATCATCATCTCTTGAATTCACAATTTTAATTCAGGAAAATTCACAGAGCAGAAGAACTTATTTGATCATCCTATAATACTGTTTTAAAATATGTCCAATCAGTACAGAAAATATTAAAAAAAACTCATTGGCCAGAATATTTTAAAATAAGCCACCAAATATGTGAGCAAAACATTTGGGATTATGAGGAAAAATCCTCTATAGTGCAGTATGTTAATCCAGATTTTCTGAGCAGTAGATGCTAAAATGGGATAAAAAGTTTAAGGATTTCATTAACAGAAATTTCTGAGTGAAAAAAAAAGGAAAGAAAGTTGGATGAATGCATTATAGACTGCAGTGCAGTCTAGAAGGTCCAGCAAGACCACTAGGGAGACCTTGAGTCCAAAATGGCCCAGGTATCCCAGGAACTGGCTTGCCTTAGTATTCCTGCCAGTCAGTCATGGACAGGAGGCAGTTCTGGAAACAGGGAGTGGGCTCAGATGCAACAGTGGATTTCAGAGTGAATAGACAGAGCACTTGGTCAATTACACCCTGCTGTTTGAGATCTGTGAGGCACAGTCTCACGGCCAACACCTATAGTGAGATCTTATGGCACAGGTGATACAAGGCTATAGCAGCAGTTAAATATAGTAATGATAAATAGTGAATCAGAGGAACAATGGCAGGAACTAAGTCAAACTTTTCCTGATAGTTCAAAAACAAGAAAACAAGAAATACTATGGCTTCATATGGATTCTTGGCACTGGATAATATGGCATGGTTAGTTATAAGACTCATAGCCTTTGCCTAAATTTTTCAGAAGGAACCTGAGTAACCACTTTCTTCTCCCCCTTCTGGCCCTTTTATTTGTGTCTGCTTATCCTCCCAAAGTTAAAAAAAAAAAAAAAGGTTGCTATGACATGTATAAACCAAAAACCAAGGTAATAATCATGTTGTCATGATGTCAGGTCCAAACTCGTAATTCTCAGTTGTAACCTCCTACTGTCAAGTCCCCAAATCAGAGCACATTACTTATTTCTTTTATATCTTCCCTGAGTTCTCAGTCAAGTTTTAGGAATGCATCTCCACAGTCTGAACAATATTCTGTTCCATTCTCATGAAGTGATCTTCACTCAGGGTGTACTTAACAAGTATACTATCTGCCTGATAGAGGAGAGTGTGGTGCAACAGTCAAGGCAGAAAAGCAAAGCCATCAGTGAATGCTCTCAGATCTCCTCTTGCAATTAACTCTTCCTGTGACAATTGCACCCTAAGGCTGAATGCACAGATTCTAGGACTCTTTCTTGAATCCCAGATTTCCATTACTCTTGATTCTTAATTCATTGGCATTTTTAATGTTAATGCACTCACCAATGCCTGTTTCATGCCACTTCCATATCATTCATTAGGTGTGATGATTTTTGTTTTTATATGCTATGCAAAAAGTATTTTATCACTGTTTAAAACTCTTATTATGATCTCTTTAAATTCAATTCTAGGAGCACCTGGGTGGCTCAGTTAAGTGTCTGACTCTTGATATTGACTCAGGTCGTGATCTCCCAGTCGTGGGATCAAGCCCCACATTGGGCTCTGCAATGACAGCATGGAGCCTGCCTGAGATTCTCTCTCCCTCTCTCTCTCTCTCTCTCTCTGCCCCACCCCTGCTCACACTCTCTCTCAAAATAAATAAATAAACATTTAAAAATAAATTAATTAAAGTTCTTGCTGTTTGATCCTGCCATTTTAAGTCCCATTTAAAATGAAAAGAAGCAAAAACATTTCAGAGGAAGATAATCTGTAAGCAGAGAAGGACAAATCTATGCACAACACTGGAAGAAATCTTGAAGGTCAACATATGCACCAGATATTGAAAGCTCTTATTTCAAAGCCAGACAATAAGAGTAGTGCAGTGGTTAAGGACTCTTGCTGTGAAGACAGGCTACCTGGGTTCAAATCCCCATGTGTATATTTCCTAACTCTATAACATTGAACAAGAAAATAGGGATAGTACTATTACCTACTTCTGAGAAGGGTTTATGTGGACTAAACAAGAAAATCCTATACAGGAGTTTGGCATGATTATGGCATGTATTCAATCTCATTTATTTTTGTTGTTTCATATAAAGCAACTTATAGCATGCAGCATTCAGTAAAAGGTAGCTCTTATTGTGCCCATAAGGACATGTGTAGTGTCAAGCCATATTTGGTGATTTGGGGTTATAAAACAACAGTCTCCATATTAAGTCATTTTTGAAGATCTAGTCCAACTATGTATTTATCCTGCCATCTATCAGTTAGAGCTGGTTGATAAGGGAATCCATTAGGTGTGGAAGCAAGGACCTAGCAGACATCCCATGCTGAAAGAACTCGGGGGAATTTAGGAGCCAACTGCCAAGTTAAATGTTAGTTAGATAGTCAAAAAGGAGTTTTTCTTTCTCTTCCCCTATTGCCAAGAGCCCAGGAAGGCTATGAGGAGCCAGAAGAAATACTGTGAAAATTTGAGCCTGCAGAGAAGTAGGTAGTTCAATGTCTTTTATCCACCCCCCCCCCCCGGTTTGGCTGGAAATAATAAGCAGAATTTTCTTACTAAGAAAAGTTGGTGAAAAGGAAATTTTTACTGTTTTTTTTCCTGTTTTGCATTTTTTCCCAACCAGCTTTATTTGTTTATTATTTTTTAAGTAAGCTCTACACCCAACATGGCGCTTGAATTCACAATCCTGAGATCATGAGTCGTGTGCTCTACCCTCTGAGCCTTTCCAGGTTTATTGAGATCTAATTGACATATGATGTGTAAGTTTTAGGTACACAACATGTTGGTTTGATACACTTCTACATTACAAAATGATTACCACCAAATAGCATTAGCTAATACCTCCATCCCATCACATAGTTACCACTTCTTTTTTGTGGTGAGAGCATTTAAGATTTACTCTCTTAGCAACATTCTAGTATATAATTCAGTATTATTAGCTGTAATCACTATGTTGTACATTATGTCCTCAGAGTTTATTTGCACTGTAGCTGGGAAGTTTCTACCCTTTGACCATTATCTCCCCATTTCACCCACCCTCAGCCCCTGGTAACCACCATTCTAGTCTTTTTTTTCTCTGATTTTGGCCTTTTTAGATTCCACATATAAATGATAGCATACAGTATTTGTCTTTCTCAGCCTGACTTACCTTACCTTACTTAGTATAATACACTCAAGTTTCATCCAAGTTGTCACAAATGGCAGGATTTCCTTCTTTCTCAAGGCTGAATAGTATTCCATTTTGTGTGTGTGTGTGTGTGTGTGTGTGTGTGTGTGTGTGTGTTTGAGACAGAGAGAGAGAGAGAGAGAGAGAGAGAGAGAGAGAGAGAGAGAAATCACATCCGATGTATCCATTAATTCATTGACAAACACTTAGGTTGTTTCCATATCTTGGCTTAATTGTGAATAATGCTGTAGTGAACATGGGAGTGCAGATAACCCCACCAGATCCTGATTTCAATTCCTCTGCATATATACCCAAAAGTGGTATTGCTGAACCATACAGTAGTTCTATTTTTAATTTTTTGAGGATCTCCCTACTATTTTCCATAGTGGCTATACCAATTTACATTCCTACCAACAGTACACAAGGGATCCCTTTTCTCTAAGCCTTCATCAACACTTGAGATCTCTTAGATTTTTGATGATAGTCATTCTAACAAGTGTGTGGTGATATCCCATTGTGGTTTTGACTTGCATTTCCCTGATGATTACTGATGTCCAGCACCCTTCCATGTTCCTGTTGGCCATTTGTATGTCTTCTTTGGAAAACTATTCAGTTCCTCTGCCCATTTTTATCAGGTTGTTTGCTTGTTTTGCTATTGAATTGTATAAGTTCTTTATACATTTTGAATCAGAAATATGATTTGCACATATTTTTTGCCCATTCCATAGGCTCCTTTTCATTTTGTTGATTGTTTCTTTTGCTGTGCAGAGGCTTTTTAGTTCAGAAGTCTCACTTGTTTATTTTTGCTTCTGCTGCTTGTGCTTTTGGTGTCAGATCCAAAAAATTATTGCCAAGACCAACATCAAGGAGCTTTTTCCCCTATGTTTTCTTGTAGGTGTTTTACAGTTTCATGTCTTATGTTTAACTTTTTAATTCATTTCGAGTTTCTTTTTCTGAATGGTGTAAGATAGGGGTCCAAGTTCATTCTTTTACATGTGGCTGTCCAGTTTTCCCATCACCCTAATGGAAGAGACTGTCCTTTCCTCATTGCGTATTCTTAGCTTCCATGTCAAATATCATAGGTATGTATACGCAAAAGTTTATTTCTGGGCTCCTGACTCCATTCTATTGATCATCGTGTCTATTTTAATGCCAATACCATACTGTTTTGATGACTATAGCTTTGTTGTATAGTTTGAAATTAGGAAATGTGATACCTCTAGTTTTGTACTTTCTCAGGATTGCTTTGACTATTTGAGGTTTTTGTGGCTCCATACAAATGTTAAGATTATTTTTTGTATTTTTGTGAAAAAGGTCATTGGAATTTTGAAAGGGATTATATTAAACCTATACAAGGAAACCATTTTTAATACAAAGTTAACTAAAGGGCCCTTTAAGCCTGATGCTGAAATCTCTCCTATAGTCCCCTTGTCAGGCTAACTGCTGGGAAGAAGAGATATCTTTTTATAATTTGCAGAAAGTACCTACATACAAAGTTGGCCCAAGCCCTGAACCCCTATGTGTCTTTCTGGCCCTAATAATGTCTATCTGTTGTTGTGTTGTCTTAGTAAGTTCCTAAATTTATTTAGATAACTCCTTGACATAATTCTAAATCAAGAATCTTCTCAGAGCAATGGAGAACTGGCCACTGCTTTTAGACAAAGATTTTAACATTTCCCCATTGAAAGTAAACCACACTCCATATAATGGGTATTATTGCCACTGTGTAAATTAAGTTATTCAATACTGAAAACATCTGCAGGCACTCCCCAGGGCAGTATCCACCTAAATTGCATGGGGAATTAGAAAACATAGGAAGCCCGTGTCCGGGGCCTTGGCTTAACCTTGCTAATCCTCCCCAAAACTAGAGCCTACTTCTAAACTTTAATATTTAACTGAAAGCCTACCTTCACCAAGGCCCATCTGGATTTCTATATTTTTCTCATACCTTACTGACTTTAGGGTTCACGGTATGTTGTACCAACTACATACTACTTCATCATAAACCTTCTACATGCTTATTCTGAAGCCAGTCTCCCTGGAGTCAATTGCCAGTGTCACCAGTTGCTGTGCATCCCTAACAAATTTTTAACACTTCAAGGTTCAGTTTCTTCAGTTTTAAAATGGGGATAATAATAGACCTAATCCATATGAGCAATGAACGATTTAGCATTTTAAAGTCTCAGAACAGTGCCTGGCACATGGTGAGCACTCCATAAATGTTGGCGGTAGTGACAGCTGTCTGTGTCTCTTATTGCCTGCCACCATGGTGTCCAGACACTGAGTTCCACATTCTGACTAGATTGTTCTCTTCTGAATTAATCTGGCTGGTGAGCCAATCTGAACCAATCTAGTGGGCATTCCTGGTTTCTGGGTCGGGATTAACCAATTATGGGTTCAATAATAATAATGGATAATACCATTTCTTATATTAAATATAATTTTTATATAGCCACAGACTATTTTCTGGTGTTAAAATGAAAAGAATTGACTGTTCAATATGACATAATGGTAGAGTGATATGTAATAATTGGCTATACACTTCAAATAACAGTTAAAGGCAAAATTTGGCTATGTTCTTTTGAACATTAATATTTACATTTTATTCTTTTAATTAAACATTTGACTTTAGTCCAAAGAGGAGGTACCAACATACTTTGGTTTTGAAAATTCAAACTCCCAGAATTCTTACTAGCCTTAAAGAAACCAAATGTAAGTGTGCATACTGACATGGCACGCATATCATTTTCCCCTGTATTCAATATATGAAACTTACATAGAATTACTTCCTCAAATTAAGGGTAATTTTTTAAATACATTATAGGTATTTACCATCCTAACAACACCTAGAGCCACAGAATATGTGGGCACATATGATCAAACCTGATCATGCTATTGTACTAGTAACACATCCTTAGCTGGTAGAGTATTGGGTTTTCAGCTGTGTGACTTCAGGCAAGTGTCTGTTTCCTCATCTGTAACAAGCAAATATTGGAATCTCTATTCATAGGTGTGTTATGAGAACTGAATGAGTTAATTCTCTTAGCCCAGTACGTGGAATGATAAATGTTAGCATTCATCATCATCATCTTCTTCCAACCACCCCAATAACTCACATCCATGTGATACTTTGTAACTGAAAAAATAGAAGAAATAGTGAGGTTAAAAAAAAACAAAAACGCAAAGCTTCAGTCACCTGAGCAGAATAATCAGTGCCTATGGCTGGAAAGAATTCAGGCAAATAAAGAAACAAGAAGATGTTCAAAAAAGATTTTATTTTTCTTTTTCAACTTGGAGAATGTTTAAGGGTATGGGTTTTCCTTCTGGCAGCACTGCCTGCTATAATTTCACAGAGATGCAAATGATTAACATAAGGCTATCCTATAAGAAGAGCAGGATAGCATATGAGAACTGGACATTTCAGAAGAATAAGGGTTAAGGGGAGAACTGTATATGGAACATGACCGTGCTGGCAACAAGGAGGCCAGCAGAGCCACTTGGCCTTTCACTGTGGTGAGTCCAGTTGGGTAAGCACTCCAGAAGCAGTAGCAGTAGTTCTCAAAATGTGGTTTCTGAACAAGCAGCCTTGGCTTCACCTGGAACTAGTAAGAAACACAAGCTCTCTGGCCCTACCCCAGACCGACTGAATCAGACATTCTGAAAATGAGTCTAGCCATTCTGCTGCAAGTTAAGTCTTAGAATCACTAGCTTACAATCTACTCAGAAAAAAAGAGAAGTAAGCAAGAAGATACAAACCTCTGTGATAGGTACTCTGTACAATGATGCTATTCCCGTGCTACTGGAGTACACTGGAAGGTCATCTACCCCAACCCAGAATAGGAGGTGAGTCTGAGGTAAATGTTCAGATATAAGTGTGAATCAATCAGGTGAAGTAGGAACAAAAGACTAGATTGGATTCCAGATCGCTGCACTTTCACCGAACACCGAACACAGCTCTACCATAAGTAGTTAATAGCTACTATTTGTTTATTACTCCTTATTTTCCAGAATTTATATTAAACTCTTTTAGGCATTATTACACTTAACATGTAGGGCATCTCTATATGAAAAGCAATATTATTATCCCTACTTTGTTGAAAAGAAACGAAGCTTTAGAAAGCAAATGTTCCTGAGAAGATGGGCAAGAAAATGTGACCAAAAGTACACATGGAGGATGGGAGGAAGTAGACTTCCCTAGAGTCACAGAAAGGAAAACAGTGAGGGCAGAGTGGACAGGTTCATAGATTCGGTCTACAAATGTCTTCTTCTGGGGAAAAGGCAATGCTGGGAATTGAGCCCAGCCAGTCTGCCAGCAGAGTCCATGACACTAACCACTATATTTTGCTGTCTGATTACATTTACCATATTGAATTACAATTGCCTGCCTGCCCCCCCTCATTAGATGAGGGAGCTCTTTGATCTCTGAATTCCAAGGTCTGAACACATAATGGGCTCTCAATTTTTATTAAATTTGTAAGTGAAATAAATAAATAAATAAATAAATAAATAAATAAATAAAGACACTAAAACCATTTGTGTGGCTTATTTTAAGAATTGGGTAAGAGACAACTGCAATTAAGTGTATATTTTTTTAAAAATCTGGGGGTGCCTGGGTGGCTCAGCCTGTTAAGCATCCGACTTTGGCTCAGGTCATGATCTCGTGGTCCGTGAGTTCAAGCTCCGCGTTGGGCTCTGTGCTGACAGCTCAGAGCCTGGAGCATGTTTCAGATTCTGTGTCTCCCTCTCTCTCTCTCTGACCCTCCCCATTCATGCTCTGTCTCTCTCTGTCTCAAAAATAAATAAAAGTTAAAAAAAATTAAAAAAAAAAAGAAAAATCTGGCCATAATTTTAGGCCTGGGTGAACATGATTTCTCCACAAGGAATCTCTTTTTTTTTTTTTTTGGTTCAGGTCCACTAAAAACAAGTGTTTATGAATGTAATGTACAGTCTGTTTATCATTCTAACAAACATTCTACCCCGCATCCATGATGTACACCCATGTGGTTCTAAAAAAGCTGGCTTTACCACTAAACCCAGGAATGGAGTACAGAACCTAGTCCAAACCAATCACTGCATTCCACCCTCTGTGCACTATTATCAGTTCATTCATGAGCATGTGATCTAGGCTAATACAATCAGGGAAAAATCTCAGGACTTAAACTGGAAATTCTAATATACAGATAATCTCTACTTCTCTGAAATATGTGATGTGCAAGTGTAATAATTGGAATTGTTGCTGCCATTTTACTATCATGAAAAAAGCAATCTGAGGAACAAGCAGACACACAGAGTAGGGAAGAACCAAAATAATTTTATGAATCAGTGTCCTGATCAAACTATGCCTGACATCCATATTACTGCTGGATTTCCCCATTTTGAAATAAGTTCCTTATTATTTTGGCCAGTCTGTGCTGATTTTTTCCTAAACCTAGATAACTGATATAGTAGACCTCTTAATAGGTCTCAGTTTCTGCATTCTTTCTCTTTCGACAATTAGAACCATATGTATCTGGGAGTGACGAGGACATTGAGTTTTCTTAAGTTCTTTATATATTTTGTATACTAACCCTTTATCAGATATGTCATTTGTAAATATCTTCTCCCATTCTGTAGTTGCCTTTTAGTTTTGTTGATTGTTACCTTTGCTGTGTAGAAGGTTTTTTATTTTGATGAAGTCCCAATAGTTTATTTTTGCTTTTGTTTCCCTTGCCTCCAGAGACATATCTAATAGAAAATTCCTATGGCCGATGTCAAAGAGATTACTGCCTATGTTCTCCTCTAGGATTTAAATGGTTTCCTGTCTCACGTTTAGCTCTTTAATCCATTTTGAATATACTTTTGTGTATGGTATAAGAAGGTGATCCAGTTTCATTCTTTTGCATGTTGCTTTCCAGTTTTCTCAACACTACTTGTTGAAGAGACTGCATCGCACTACTAGGTAGCTACCTGAAGAATACAAAAATACTAATTTGAAGGGATACATGCACCCCAAGGTTTATAGCAACATTATCAACAATAGCCAAATTATGGAAACAACATTAAGAAAACAATTTTAATAAAATAAAATTTTAAAAAGGAAGGGGGCGCCGACTTCGACTCAGGTCATGATCTTGTGGTTCATGGGTTCAAGCACCACGTCAGGCTCTGTGCTGACAGCTCAAAGCCTGAAGTCTGTTTCGGATTCTCTCTCTCTCTCTCTCTCTCTCTCTCTCTCTCTCTCAAAAATAAACTTAAAAAAAAAAAAGATTTGCCTTATTTGGGGTCTTAGCCTAAAAGTTCTTACTCTCTTAAGGGAAATGAAAACATCCTTCATACTGTAGAGTGTGAATTATCCCAACTGAAGATAAGTAATAAATACATTTTGCATATGGATGCTATGTTTTATTAATCTTTCACCCATATAGACTCTACATATGTATGTATGGTATATTATAGGGACTTGAGAAGTGAAGTGAAAAATTATAGAGAAAATACATATCTTTCCCAAGATTTGGCCTAAAATATAGAAATTTTCTTCATTCCAAAGCTATTCCCTTGTTTCAGATGACCTTGAACGAACCTTTTTCTCTAAACATACTATCACTTACCTCAACGAAACGTCAAGCCCCAAACAGCACATAGCAGAGCCTGACTCTACTGCAAATAAACACACTATTAATCATTTCAAACTACTAACTCACTTTAGTACAGTAATCTACACACAGCATACACTCAATAAATGTTGGAGATTATGATTAATAGTATGAACATTAAAGGCATACAGTAATCAATAAACACTGTTGAATAACTTGATTTAACAGCAAATTGAGAGTGGATAGATAGGGAAAGAAATGATTTTTTTTAATCTGGAGTTATTTTTCTTAATGTGTGGTGTTTGCCATTTCTAAATCACCATCTAAAATGTGTTTTCTCTTCAAACATATTGTATACTTTTATCCAATGTCATAAAAAGTATTCTATTTTCAGACATCAGAGAGAAATTATAACTAAAATAAGAGATTATTAGACTTTTGGTAAAATCATTTGCTGTAAAATGTACCAAAACAGTAACTTGAAACTCATCAAGAAGACCTAATCAATTATAAGCTAAAATAAGCAACTGCAGATTTTAATATAAATGCTCCTCCTTTTGTTTTTTAACAATCTTTCTTAAAGGCTAGATCAATTAAACTTATTTATTACAAAACAGTAGTGGCAGAATATTTTCAAGGATCCACCTAGGATTTTCCTTTCACAAATTTGAAAATATATCTCTTCTGCTGGCTTTGAAGAATAGCCTTGACTACAAAAATGTGTCATTTTCTAAGTGAACAAGTATTTCTTTATCACATCTCTGTGTTTTTATCAATTTTCCTGCTTTTGCTTTCCTTCTTCCTTTGAGGGTGGTAAAATAATTGAAACATCAACTCTGCAAATTAAATACCATATGCAAAATATTACTGCACATTCTTATTTAACAATGGATCTCTACAACACATACATTATGAACACAAAAATTGTATATATAATAATTTATCATACAATGTGATCCTCCATAATTACACTGCAGGACTCAGATCAAATGAATATACCATCAGTGTTAGAGGAGATCACATTTTAAATCAACTCATTTCCATAAAATTTAATATATTCATAAGTAATAAAATTGAGTTGCTTTAATAATCACTTGGTATTTGTTTTCTGTATATATTTTACTTAAATTTCAAAATTCACCAGTTTTGATGAGTGACTTTGTAATGAAAATGAAATAACATTTCATAAAAAAAGTATTCATTGAGATTAGAGAAAAAACCATAAGGCTTCAAAACACCTGTGTTCCAACTTCTGGCTTATTTTCTCTTACGACCTTTTCTAGAAATCTCTTCTGCTCAGTGGCATCAGCTAATATCCATGACAATAAATTGTCATTGTTATAAAAGGTCTTGAAAACAAATATCAAAGGACCCAAGGAAGAATATCTAACTGTATCTTAGTCATCACTGTGTCTACCAATAGAATTGTCCTCACTCACTCATTCCATCACCGATATTCTGAATGTCAGTAAATATGTGCCAAGTTCTGCACTAGGATAAACAAAAACTAAGGCCTGGTTTCCTTTGCTAAAAAGTTTAGAGGCTACAAAGAAATATGAGTCATAAAGGGGATTACAGTAAACACATCATAGATGTTGGATAAGAGGCAGCAATTCACTTGAGACACAAGGAGTTGGGTAGATTTGAGCAACAAATGGCTGTCCCACGCTGACACCTGCTTCACTTACTTGTAAGGACAGCTCTCAGTCCATTTTTCTAAATACTGGAATACAATAGCAAACGAGAGCTTACTGAGAAATGAATCAGATGTGAAACTAAATATTTATTTGGGATTATTGTGGAACTAATTCTCTTATTGCTAAAACTTTTTCGTATTAACTATTATGGCCCCATCATTAATCCACAAATCCAGGGAACAATGGTGTCCTAAAGGACTAATGAAAAATTATATTAAGGTAACTGTCTAAAAATTCTAGTTTTTAAGTATACAAAATCTGTTTTTGGATGAAGTAATTTAATGCGTACACATGTGTATGTGTGTGTATGCATGTGACTTACTCAAATGTGCATTAGGAGTTCCCATTTTCTGGGTCATTTCATCAAGTTCTACTGCTCTTTTTTGTTTCCTGCTACAGTGACAACAGTATCAAGTACCTGATTCATATGTTCTAGATTAGTGGGTAGTGTGCTTTTTCTCACATTCTTTTCTTATGTTTAATAGCAATAAATTATTAATTATCTTTAAAATATTTTAAATTGCTTAGGCTTAAGGAGAAATGGGTAAGAGAACAAGCTTTTTCTGACTTATTCATCTTGTCTTACCTAAATCATGATTACATTTTGAGAAATTCTTGAAATAATGTTTTATTTTTAGCTCTGTGTGTGATTGAAATTTTAGCCTTCTAAGCAAAATGGAATTTAGCCCCCAAAAAAGTTGCTATTTAATTTTATCTAAAAATATTAGCGCTTCTAAGTAGTAACTGAATAAACATTTGCACTTATTCCAGGTTTTTGAGAAACAGACTCTTCTAATTACTTCAATATTTACCTGATAGTGTATAGATATATTCTATTTATTCTCACTATGATTAAATTAGATGTCTGTGCATAATAACCAGGCAATGGAGAACTAGATTCTAATCCTTGCTCTCTGTGACTCAAGAAACACACTTAAAGGGTACCTGGGTGGCTCAGTTGGTTGAGCGTCCTACTCTTGATTTTGGCTCAGGTCATGATCTCATAGTTTGTGGGTTTGAGGTCCACGTCAGGTTCTACACTGACAGCACCAAGCATGCTTGGAATTCTGTCTCCCCTTTCCTCTGTCTCTCTCTCTCTTTCTCTCAAAAATAAATAAACATAAAAAAAGAAATACACTTAAACCTTATTCTTTCATGTGTAAAAAGTGAAGAGAAACTTAAAAATCTCTTAAGTTGCCTTTCATTATTTCTGCATTTTTAGTCATTTTTTTTAAATTCACTGTATCCTAGACACCATGCTGTAAACTAAGAATACAAAGGTAAATAAATAATACATGGTCCTTGCCCTAAGGAGTTCATAGTCTATCAGGGGAGAGAGACCTATAAACATAATTGTAGTCCTATTTGAAAAGAACAATAATGGTTAATATTTAATGATTCCTAAGTATGTGCCAGGTTCTGTGCTAAGTATTTTGCATGTATTATTAATTTTTTTGTCCATAATAAAATAATCATTAAAGAAACACCATCATTACCCACATTTCACAAGTGAAGACAATAAAGAAGAGTTTGTGTAAGTTGACCAAAGTCAAACATCTCAAAATGAGGAGACAGAGCTAAGATTTTAATTCTGGTGGCCTGACTTCAGGGCCCATGGCCTTAACTATTAAGTATACTACATCCAAGAGTAGGAGTACAGAATGCTGTGAAGACATAAGAAAAACCAACCCTGTTTCTTTGGGATAGTCCATTTTATACATATTTTCCCAAGATTGTTTTTAATAGTGTCCCTCAAAATACCTCATGATGATGATAATTATTTGGTCATTCTATTCATGGAGGAAGTTGTGTTTGAGCTTATATCTAAAAAAGCAATAGGGTGCCTGGGTGCCTCAGTGGGTTAAGCATCCAACTTTTCGTTTTGGCTCAGGTCATGATCTCACAGTTTGTGAGATCAAGCACCTGGTTGAGCTCCATGCTGACAGCACAGATCCTACTTGGGATTCTCTCTGTCCTCCCTCTCTGCCCCTCCCCCTGCTTGCTCTCTCTCTCCCTCTCTCTCTCTCTCTCTCTCTCTCAAAATAAACATGTTAATTAAAAAAAATAAAAGTAAAAAAGAAATAGAAGTTAGCCATCTGGACAATGGATTGTTCAGGGAGGAATGATCCTGCTCCACGCAAAGGAGATACAGAGCACCAAGGAAAGGAAATTGAGTATAGCTCAGGAAGAAAGGGCCTGCCAGTCAATCTTTGCCCACCACTAACTAGCTGCAAATATTGTCTCCACCACAGCTAGAGCAAGCTTTTCAAAGCCAACAATATCGTTCCAGCCCTCTGACAAAATTCTTTCAGGGGCTTTCCATTTGCTCTTAGAATAAAGCCCAGATTCCATACCATGACATACAAGTCTCTACAGAGTCAGGTTGCCCTCCTCTGCAGCCCCATCTCGTACCTCTCAGCCCCATGCTCACCATACCCCAGGTTTACTCTCTTCTCTGTGGCCAACTTCAAGGCTTTTCCAATGATTTCCCAGTTCCTCAGAGAGGAACTTTCGTACTTAAAGTAGTCTTCCCCACTCACCAACTCCACTGGATTATCTATCCTAGCACCCTGTAAGCTACGTCCCTGATAGCTTCATACATCTGTTAATTATTTTGTGCATTTATTTTGAGTATTTATTGGCCATCTGCCTCTGACATTTCAGCCCTCGAGAGCGAGAGCCTTATCCATCTTGTTCACAGGTACATGGTCCTGCAGCATACAGGTATTTTATGAACTTTAACTGGGTGAATGATGTGTACTATGCTGAATATATTACATTCCTAAGAGAACTTGCATTTTTTAAAGAAGAGAGAAATAGAAGAAAATGCCTAACACATGGGAATGATCCTCTAATGTTAAATTTGAGGGCATAGGCTGGAAAGAGATTCTTCTAAATACTTGAATCTTTTACTGACAATATATTCAATTTTGCCTACCACTTAACTGACATGGCCATCAGTAAGGACACCCACAATAACTACAACTATCACTGCCACCAGCTGTGAGTTCCACTGTATGCCAAGTGCTTTACATGTATTATTAGCTAGTTTCTTATTTGCTTTGAGATAGTGACATCTTTCTGGTCCTTTCATTGCATTGACACTTACTAAGGACTTAAATATTGAAATGAGAAAAAATGGCTACATACAATGTTATTAATATGCCTATGAGAATAGCATAAGAATCAGAATAACTTATTTCTCTTTTGAGAAGTAAATATTACACAATTTTAAACATTACATATATTAACATCATTGGCACTGTCAGTAACCCAACAAAGACATAATTATCTTTAGTGTACTTCAAGGTGGCATATTTTTAACACTCACTAAAGTAAATTTCAAAGCAGACTGGCAAGCTTATAAACATAAACATGAAAAGTTTTAAGGGTATATGATACACAGGAGGGTATATGAAACTCAACTGGGAGTGTTATCAAAATGAGAACAGCCTGTTAAGATAATGAAAATTGGAAAATCCTAGCAAATAGGCATTACATCAGGAAGCAAAACACATTAAGAAAAGCATAAGAGTTATTTTTTAATGAATTTTAAGTCTTTTACCAAGCCTTTGTTGTTATTTGCTAATGCGCTTTGTGAAGGTTGAAAACTAACGCTTATTTTCTCATTAGCTTCACTCTTTTCCTCTGGCAGACATCAATACTCTCTTTCTAGACCCACACTTCAGAAAAAACATAGAACTAAAATGAATATGGCAGTTATATTCCCCTCACAGTACATCAGTATCACAATGAAGTCAAAACAGCTTAGTGTACAATGCACATTACTTACAGAAGCAACTGTGAAAAGAAAAGGTATTCTAGGATAGTGACATTCTAAGAATGTCCTAATTATTATCAGATAATTATTTCTATAAAAAATATTCAAGTGGAACAAAATAATTTAAATAGCCCACCTTCAGTTGCCTTTCCATTCTTAAAATACCAGAGCATCAATATAATGCGATGAATAATGACTGAGCATCTGTTATGCATATGACACTATATTTATACACTGAGGATATAAAGAATCTTAGGCAAGGCCTCTATCTTAGAAGCTAAACATCCAGAAGCTAAATACAGAACACATATGCATATGCAATAAACAACAAATCAACCAGAGGATTTAGATGACAAAGGAATTAAGGCATAAAAGGAAAGAGTAAGGTGTCTGGGATCAAGCAGATCTTAGTTTAACTCATAGAATGAGTTCAGATAGGATACTTAGCTTTTATTAATAAAATGTTGGTAAGTAATAAAAAGTAAGTATTGACTAAGAAGTCAAACCAGTGAATGTATGTAAACTCCTTGGCATAAAATAAAACTCAGCAAATAGTGGCAGTGGCTTTAGTATGGACAGCAGATGTCCTTGCTAATGGTTATGGCAGTTGGGTGGTCGATTATAGAAGGTACAAATAATTTTCAACACAGCCTAGAAAATCTGGAGGCCTTGCAACTGGCACATCTGACATGATGACAGCATCCCACACCAGTCACACTGTATCTTCAGGGTATATCTGAGATGTCCCCAGGCTGTGCTGAAAAGTGTCAGTATCACACATCCTGAAATGTGTGTGTTTCCGGGCTGTGTTGCTGTGTGCTCTGAAAACACAGTCACATTGTGTTTTTCCCAGTGTGCCAAATACAAATTAATAATAACGGGTTTAATTCTCCATGTGAAACATAGGTCAAGAGATCCCTCTCCTTCTATTTCCTCAGAGTATTTACCTTAGAAAACTTGTGAGTCCTTTCTCATCTCTTCCAAAGGTATCTCTTTCACAACTAGATAGGTTTTTTTCTTGTCAGCCGGCCCTTTCTTTTCTTTTCTTTTCTTTTCTTTTTTTCAGCTTTATGACCTAGGTTCTTTTTCAAGAACCTGAGAGCCATCTTTTTGAAATATAAACATCAAAAGACATCACTTCTCTAACTCCCAGTTCCTATGAGGATAGGAAAATAACTTCAGTGGGCACCTTGGTCCAATTTACAAAACTCCCTCTTGTTATGAAGATATGAGAAGTTTGTTTTTCCTCTGGATGAAACCAACAAACTAAGAGAGAGTCATCCCAATTATCAGATGCAGTTAGGGTGAACTATGTGTGACAAATGGCACTACCAAGTCCTCTTGAAGACTAGTTATGGTTTATCTAGAAAATATGCATTTAATGGGTTGTATCTGCTTGGCTACATGGCAGGGGTAAAGGAGATTTGTTTTGTTTTGTTTTGCAATGTCTGAGCATATTGCTTGTGATGCACATCACATTCTGGTCTAATGCTTATTAAATGATAAAAATGTTTCCGTCTCTACCAAAAAAAAAAAAGAAGAAGAAGAAAGAAAGAAAAAAGAGAGAAAACCTGGAAACCTTACATCACAAAGAAAACTTTGGATATTATTTTTTGTGAAGGGGAATAATACAGGGAGAGTGTGAGAATGATGTAGGGCTTCACCTGTACTCTAGTGTGAGTACTGAGTATCTTGGTTTTCCTGGAATGAGGGTCCCATATAATTAAGTAGTGAGTAAAGGTTTGGGAGGTTTTCATTGCCAGGCAAGCATTTTATCCTATGGGAAAAAAGAGAGTCAATATAATTTTGAGCAGGGAAGTGGCATGGGTAAAGACATTGTTTTAGGGAAAGTAACCTAAAAGTAGTATACAAAGTGTACTGAAAAGGTAAAGACTTGAAAGATCTACAAACCAATTAGGAGACTGTTGGAATATTCATATAAAGGAAGTGCCTCTGAGAGATCTTCCCCTTTATAAGGCTGAAGACACCTTATGCAAATATCTTTGATGATATGCTACAGCTCATGAAATTCCACCAGACTTCCCATCCTCAGACCCATTTCCTCAAGTCACACATCCCTTGTTTCCATCATTTTGCTTCAACTTAGATTCTCTCTGTCCAGCACCTTTGTGAAGGAGTCCTAGTTGGAGTGGCTGCCTGATCTCAATCTGGGCTCACCATAGGAAGCTGCCTATTAAGTTCTAGTTCTACTTGGCCACCTCCACCAGTCCATCCTACCTTCATATTTAAGAAACCAGCCTGAGTCCAGAGCTTTGGAGTCTTGCTACTCTGAGGGTGAATCAGAAAAAAAGGAATTGTGAATAATTTGATGTGGGAGACAAAGAAGAGAGAAAAGTTAAAGGTGACTTAGATAATTCAAACATAATTGACCGTAAGAAATATGTCCTGCTGGCAGATAGAGGTGGGGAAATAAGTGTCAGGGGAAAATGTCACGGCCACAGTGGAAGATTTAAGGAGCATCTCAATGAGCCTCCTAAGGAAAGACTTTTGTGAGGAAACAACAGAATGTCAGGGGCTGAGCCTACACTCAGGGTCAGGAGAAAGAAGTACTAGCAAGGAAATAAAGAAGGGAAAGAGGCAAGAAGGTATATAGATAGTGAAAGTCAAGGAAAGAAAAAAAACGGTACTTAGAGACAATGAAAACAGTGAAGAGGTGAACAAGATTAAGAAATAATGGGGGTGCCTGGGTGGCGCAGTCGGTTAAGCATCTGACTTCAGCCAGGTCACGATCTCGCGGTCTGGGAGTTCGAGCCCCGCGTCAGGCTCTGGGCTGATGGCTCAGAACCTGGAGCCTGTTTCCGATTCTGTGTCTCCCTCTCTCTCTGCCCCTCCCCCGTTCATGCTCTGTCTCTCTCTGTCCCAAAAATAAGTAAACGTTGGAAAAAAAAAAATGATGAATCCCCTCTTCTAATAGACTTTAATTTTCCCAAATATTGCTTGCTAGTTTAACAGTAGATAATAGAGCATTAGTCTTAAAACAAAATGACTATTAGTTTCAGAATTATTTCACATTTAAAAATGTCTCCACTGGAAGCTGCATGTATTAGTTTAGCTTATTTTAAAATGTTTAAATATATACATCATATAATGAAAATAAATATATATGTATACTATAATATAATAGTATATATGTATGTAGTATATATATGTATACTATAATGACTCCAAGTATTTCTCCCAAGTAAAAAGAATTTCAGACTTTATTATTTTCACTAGACTCCTAAAAACACATCCATTTTATCTGTTGGAGATTTCAGTTTTTCTAAGATCCTTCTTCAAACCATCCAGTTTTAATGACTTAAGCACTCTGATTAACCTATGGTTTCTTTCTCCACTTGAACTTTTTTCTTTTACAGCTCTGAGACAGCTATATCTTAAATATGTCACAAATAAATTAAGATTTTTTTCTAGATTCAGTCTAAATTAAGCCATACTAAAGACTGCTACATTTTAAATGTTTGTTTCAAAAAGTCTTTGTATTCCTTTCCCTTTCAATGCTTTGGCCTCCCCTTTCCTTTTCAGCATTTTGGCCTCTATTGTTTAAGGACTAACTTAATTATGATTATTTCTGACATTTTCATTATTTCTATTTATGGTGTACTATATTACTGTCAAGTATGCCATCTGTAATATTTAGACAAATATAAGAACAATGCTAAAATTTCCCTTTTCAAGTGTAATATATTTATACCTCCTTGTCTATAAATGTAATTTTTATTATGATGTTTACTAAAGCATTTATATTCAAAATAATTGGTCTGACACTATACATTGGATTTTTAAGTCCTTTTCAGAATAAAAGTACAAGCAGAGTGTGAACTTTGCCCAAACATCCAAATTCCCAATTTCTCTTTCAGTGTTCCTATAGTTTCAGACAGATATGAAGCCAGAACAATACATCAAATCCTGTACTGCCTCTTGGAAAATAATAATAATAACTACTTTTTGTTGAGGGCCACTGTGTGCTGGGCAATAGGCTAGGGCTGTGTATAAACTATTTTAATCTTCACTACTTCTTAGTAAAAAGGTAACATCATTCTCATTTTACAGAAAAGGTAGCTGAAGCTCAAAGAGGCTAACATTGTGCTCAATAACATCACTAGTAATGAGTGGAAAGAACATTCACCCTAGCTTTGCCTGACTTCAGAGTTCATGCTTTCTATTATACACACAAGCTTCCCTACAAATCATTCTAAAATTTGAAAAATGTAAATATATTTGAATATTGTTATGGTTTTAAAGTATTGAATTATATTGATGGATAACACTAAAATAGCCACAATTATTAACCTGAATTTACTTAAGTAAACACTTATAAATAAGTTGTGCTAAAAATTGCATAGTTCATCAGAACTTCAGAGATGTAATTTAAATATTTGAACTAGTTTACCAAATCATTTTAAGTCAAAAATGTTCTCCACTATCCAGTGGAGTAGATATTTTCATAATGTTTGCTATAACTTATCCTCTCTATGAGATTACAAAGCCGCTTAGAGTATCTGTGTCCTCCTGTAATCTGTATGATGTCCTGCTCAGTGTTGATACTCTGTTAATATCTAATAATAAATGGATTTAAACCACAGAAACAAGCAGCGAGAACTAACTAGCATTCAAACTAGAATAGTCCCAAAAAGCATCAGCAGAAAGTAGTGCATGAGAATGGTTTAAGCAAAAAGGTAGGCGGGGGGGGGGGGGGGGGGGTGGAGTATGGAAAAACTGGTGCTTTCAATTGAAATGCCCAAGATACAATAGATCAAAAAATCTAAAGCAATATTCTAGACCAAAAGGTGAAGTTTTCAATAAAAATAATCGAGAATCAATGTTATGATTTTAAAATATCCTCACCCACACAGGAGATAGTTTGCATGTCATCAATTTTTTAAGACTTATCTCTTTCACATTTTAACATTTCTGAAGTTAGCTATGTCTTACACTTGATGGCATATCATAATTGTCAAAATTTGTTCTCTTTCTTAGTGGTATATAAAATAAATGGTGCATTTACAATATATTGTGTGGTAGCCAGCATCCAAGATGGCTCCCAATGACCCCACCTCCTGGCATTCGCAGCCTAGGTAGTCCTCTGCCACAATGCACCAGGTATGGGTCATGTAACCAAAAGACCATGTCAGAAGTTATAGTATGTGATGTCCAAAATAAGGTTATAAAAGATATTGCTGTTTTGTCTTGGTGTCTCTCTCTCTCTCTCTCTCTCTCTCTCTCTCTCTCTCTCTGTCTCGCCACTCACTTTGGGCTTTGGGAGAAGTCAGAACAATTCTGTGGATACCTCACATGGTGTAGAACTGAGTCTTTTTGTTAACAGTCAGGGAGGAAATGAAGCCTCTTGCCAACAACCTCATGAGTTAGCCATCTTGAAAGCAAGTCTTCTAGCCCTGGTCAAAGCATCAAGTGATGGTAGCCTAGCCAATACACTGACTACCACCTCAAGAAAAACCCTAGCCAAAATGACTTTATGTTGATCCAGGATTCCTGACCCTCAGAAACAGTGTGAGATAATAAATGTTTGTTGATTTAAATTGCTAAATTGGGGAATCATTTGTTATACAGCTATAGATAACTAATATAGACAATCTCTTAGATTCAATGAAACAGAATAAGAGGGGATTTGTAAGAAGAATTTAGTTAAAAGGACCCTTTAAAGTTCTATAAGTCCACTCCCCACCATTACCAAAGAGTACGAAGGAGGATGGAGAGGTGCCCCCTCATTCCAAATCTAGGAAAGGGTCTTTAAGTTTTAGTTAGGATAATATATGACCACTGTAGTTGGGCACACAAAGTGAAATGGAGGCTTACTCCCACCTAAGAAAGCCAATAAGTAAGAAATCATAGTTGGCTCCCATAGGCAGGAAAAAGGGAGGAGCAGTGGCCACCTTGGCTTGGCCTCAAAAATACAAATGTATCAGGCCAAAGGATATATACATGTATTCCAAGATATAGATATATTCCAGAGGTGGGACACCTGAAAAGAAAATGGCTTGCAGCCATTTGCATTTGGCAAGAGGACCCCTTTGGAAGAGTGAGAGGGCTCAACAGAGAGGGTCTGTATGGAGCAGATAACCAAAAAAACAAAGCTGAGAGGGAAGCTGCAGCAGGAAAAATAGAGCATCACTGTCTCTGTCAGAAAAGACACAGGGAAGCTTCCAAAATACCCAGGAGAGAAAGATCCAGCATTAGACATCTGCCAGACGTGCAAAGCATAAAGCCATGCTATAGCAAGGCAAATTAAGAACTTTCTGTCTCCTTTTCCCTCCCTCCCTCCTCCTGCTCCTACTGAGGGAGTAGCTAGCTAGAGAGAAATGCCACCCTGCGACTAGCCACAACTGGGAGAGAGAACAATATTTAATTGCTGACCTAAGACGTTGTTTCCAACTTAAAGTAAATCAAAGATTTTATTACTAAGTGATCAGAAAATTTGACATTGGCAAGTTTTCATCCAGGATTTCTAAAAATCCTGAAAAATATTTAGAGAGATGCATTTGTTTTGCAGACCACAAGTTATGCTGGTCAAACATGCCAATTTCACAAGTTTAGGAAATGTTGTGTACTGAATCCCCCTTTTAGGAATACATAAGATATCTGGAAAACACATCAAGAAAGTTGTATGCTAAACGTTCTTCAAACCTGTGTATCCTCAACTTTTTAAACATGGATCCCTTTCTATTCACTTACCATCTACATTCTTGTGCAAGTCACTTTGCCCAGTTCACCCAGGTTTTCCCCATATTTAAAATAGAGATAACAGTATATACCTAATATGTCACTTGAGAGTATGAAATAGTGAATGAATGTAGAGCACTCAGCACATGATAAGTATTCCATAAATGTTGGGAAAAGAAAAATCAACATCTGCAGAGAGTTGGTACTTAGTTTTTCATTTTTTCAACTTGATCATTTTTTTTAAGGAAAATATCAAAGCTGCATTAAATGATCAAATGTGGTTTCCAAGTCAAAGAAAACTGCCTATGTCACCTGTGCAACTCAGAACTATGTTAGTAGCTCAGTGTCTAGTGCCCTCCTAATTTTTTCCAGTTTCTCACAGTTGTCCTCTGTGAAGCTCCATTCATATTCCTACGGATCAAAATTATCCCTTCTTTGTCTCATCCAATTTTCCATCCTTCAAGGATGGAAAAGAGTAGATGGTCTTTGAACTACTTACCAACATAAACTTTGTCTTATCTATCTCTGAATCCATAGCATCTACATAAGTTCTATTATACATCAGGTGCCCAAGAATGATTCAAAACAGAAAAAAGGAAAGGAGAGAGGAAAAGATAGCAGAAGAGAAAGAGCTGTGAAGAACAGATAGCACAAACTTCTCCAGTGTATACTGACAGCTTAAAAAGCTGAAACTAGGAGCACCTTGGTGGCAGAGTCAGTTAAGGTCTGACTTTTGATTTCAGCTCAGGTCATGATCCCAGGGTTATAGGATCAAGCCCCGCATCAGGCTTCATACTCAGGGTGGAGCCTGCTTGAAATTCTCCCTCCCTCTTTCTCTCCCATCTCTCTCTCTCCCTCTACCTTCTCCCCAACTCACACTCTCTAAAAAAAAAAAAAAAAAAGCTGAAACTAATTTACATAAATAAATCTTTTATTTCCTATTTCTTCTTTGAATATATTGCCAATATTATGTTCTACTTCTCTTATTTTAGTGACTCCCCTAAAATGTAAAATGTATATTTATCTTAATGTCAGACAATATAACTGTCCCTTCTCCTCAATTATTATAAAGAATGTGAATACTTTAAATCAGGCCACACCCTTTTATCTTGAAAGCTACTGTTTTCCAGTATTTTAATTCACCTTCATCTTTTAACCCCACAAATTAGATAGCATTATAAATATTTAACATACTGAATTTTTTTTATACTTATCTACATGTTTACCATTTTCTTTGTTCTCCTTTCCTTCTTAGATCTTTCAAGACCCACTTGGAACAGTGGAACTCATTTTCCAACTGTTGTGCAACTGTTCTTGGAAGAGAGTTTTACGTGGCACAGAATTCAAGGCTAGCAATAATTTTATCTCTGCCCCTTAAAAGTTTCATTACATCTTCTGCCTCCTATTGTTGCTATGTAGAAATTAATTGTAAGTACTTATCATGCAGCTGTTAAGATCTTCCCTTTTTTTGAAGTTTTGCAGTTTCACCCAAATACATCTCCGTGTGGATTTATTTTTAAAGATTCTTCTAGGGATCCACTGGGCCTCCAAAATTTGAGTTTCATACCCTTCACCATTTTTGGATAATCCTATTATTTTTTACCAAATATTGTCTCTCCCTCATTTTCTCTAGTCTCTCTCTGGAACTCCAACTAGATGTATGTTATGCCCTCTCTATCTTACATGCCGTATATATCTCTTTCATAGTTTCCAGCTGTACCCCACTATGGCTCAGAGCATGTTACAGTTCATTATTTCTTTTATCATTCATCATCTCAAATCTGCTGTGTAAACAATCTTTTGAGTTTCTCACAAATTATTACATATTTCATTCCAGAGTCCTTCTTGTTCTTCTTGTAAATCTAATTGCTTATTGGGGCACCTGGGTGGCTCAGTCGGTTGATCATCTGATTTCAGCTCAGGCATGATCTCATGGTTCATGAGTTTGAGCCTGACATTGGGCTCTCTGCTCTCAGCACAGAGACCACTTCAGATCCTCTGTCCCCCTCTCTCTCTGCCCCTCCCCAGCTCACACACTCTCTCTCTCTCAAAAATAAATAACCAATTAAAAATAAATAAATAAATCTAATTGCTTATTTTTGTTAGACTATCATCCTTTATGGTACTTTTGATTGTGTCCTGCATCTTCTTTAAAAATGTTAAATATTCATACTACATTTGGCTTCTGATAAATTCCAATATCCACAGTCTTTGGTGGTCTGATTCTGTACTTTGATATTTTTACTGGTTCTTGCTCATGGTTCTACATATATTCTAAGATTGTTATTGTCTATTCATATGCATAGGAATTTTATCTGCAAGATTTCATTGAGGCCTGAATTTATAATTAATTCCTCCAGAAATTTGCCTTCGATTTTGCTGGGGCCCAGAAACATTTAAATCCTGAGAGCACTTTATGTTTTAGCCAAAGGTTTCTTAACCCATAATAGTATGGATTTTGGCAAAGAAATCTATGTGAAGGCCAGTCTCATGGAGACTTCTCAAGGGACACATTTTCTCCTGCTTCACATAGACCCCAGGCAAAAACAGGCAAGAATGACTACATCAGCCTCTAGGAGTCAGAGATTTTTCTTGTCTCTAGATGTGGAGCATCTAGCTTTGTGGCCCAACCTTCCACTTTATACGAATCCCATAATTGGTCTCCCATACCTCTTTCACAGCTCATTAAAGGGATTCTGACTGTCTCTTGCCCTTCTGATTCATGCCTTCTTGCCATTTCAACAATTTTCCTTATTTTCCAAATAGGTCATCTAAGCATTAATTTTTAAAAATTTTATCCAGGACCTGTAGATTTTCTTTATAAGAAGGGTTACTCTAGATATGTGGTATGCCATATTATCAGAAATAGAAATCCCCGAGTCTCTAAATAGTAATGTTTCTGGCACTTCTGCACAATAGCACGCAGTGTTGCAGGAACTGTTCTCACTGAACTAAAATACCATCAGCCAGACACCCTCCTTTTCTATTTTTGCCTGGGATGGCCTTTCTTCTGAACATAGGGGATCACAGTATTGAGGAAATAGATAGATAGATAGATAGATAGATAGATAGAGAAAGAATTTTCCTCATTTTTCCACTTAGCAATTATGACTTGTTTCTCTGCCATAAAAAAAAAAAGAAAAGAAAAAGTGCTGTGTTGTTTCAAAAATAGAAATGGCATATTGAGCCCTTCGACAATGTAAGGCTAAGGAATTACTTCTTCATATTTCATAATTTTGTAACGCAAATTGTCCTCACATAAATTTTCTTCATGTAGAAGGAATATTAATAGTAGCCAGAATACAGCCCAATACTAGTATTTATGTACTAAACGATGAGGAAGTATCTGCGCATCATTGTTAACTCCAAATAGACTGGTTTCTTTTTCATTTGTCAAGATGCAAATGTTACCATCCATTGGATTTATTCTGTACATTAAACAGTATTTACCAATGTTTTTGTGGGTTTGGTTTTTTGTTTTGTTTCATTTTTATCTTTGGCTTGGAGGATTTCTGAGGAAGGAATCACTATATATGAACAATAATATTATCATTCAACAAGGATTTTAAAAAATTGCTTTCCTCCATTTTGTATATTATCAGTATTTTCTTTTTTGGAAGATTATCTGGGCCTGCCACTTGCTTCCTCAGCACAATTGAACACATAATTACTATGTAAATTTGGGTTTCCACATGCTTCCAGAGGAACATAGACTATTTGGCATTGGAGATTTTGAAGCATTAATCATTTGGAATATGGTATGTTTGACTTAATCTGTAAAATGAAGATAATTCTTATCTGCCTTTCAGGGTTTAGTATTAGGATTAATTACTCAATTTTGGATAAGCAATCCAAATATGAAAGGCATTACATAAATGAAAATAAGTCCTAACATTATTAAAACAGAAATTATTGAGCCAATGTGCAAAGCAGCACAGAGATATCTTTTCTGTTTATTATTATTCTGTTGTTATTATTACTTTTATCATTTTGTTTACTAGATCATTATCTAATAATTTCTAGATTAAAAAATATAAGGCAAGTGGACCTTTATTCTTCAAGACCTGACACAGAGGTGTTTTCCCTCCTTCACAAAAGTAGTATTAAGCATATGATTATCATTAAAATATGTGATTCCCTAATACAATGATATTAACCTATTTCAAAAAAATCATGATATGTCTAAGACCATTGAAATTTTTTTTGATTGAGAAAGTCTTGCTTAAGATAAAAGAAGTCAGATATATATAGATAATAGATTTACCTTTAAAATCAGTTCCCAGGGTTACCTGGGTAGCTCAGTTGGTTGGGCATCCAACTCTTGGTTTGGGCCCAGGTCATGATCTCATGGTTCATGGGATCAAGCCCTGTATCAGGTTCTGTAATCCCTGCTTGGGATTCTCTCTCTCCTCTCTCTCTCTACCCTTCCCCCCACTTGCTCACTCTCTTACTCTCTCTCTTTCAAAAATAAACATTTAAAAATAAATAAACAAACAAACAATTCCTAAAACTAATGAAGAAAGAATGCATTTCATTTTAATTTAGGAATTACAGATATCCTACTACGTAACCAGGTAGATTCCTGGTTATATATAAAAAAATACTGAAGAAATAGTTATTGATTGAAAATCCAGCATTCTGTAAGAAGAGAGGGAAGAATAGCATAAAACATAAAACTGATCTCTGTTATTAAATGGTTCAATGGCTCTTCATTTTCTATAGCCTGAAGTATAAATTCATCAACATAGCATTAAAGTCATTTTCCTACTGCCTATTTCTTAAACCTCAATCATTCCTTCATTCTACCAGTAGTTTTTAAACAATTATTCATTGAGCATCCACCACATGCCAGGCCCTTTGTTAAGTGCTCTGAATACAAAAGGAGAAAGAAGAAGAAAAAAAGAAAATTCCCTACAGCACAGAGATTAGACTCTAGCAAAAAATACAGATACTTAATTAAACCTAATCTGAGGGATAGAAAAAACTGTCCCTAGAGAAGGGAGATGTAAGCTAAGAACTGAAGAACAAAAAATTATCTATCCAGGCAAAGTTGTAGGAGCAAGAAGCGGGGCAGTTGACAGTTTGTGTAAAGGATCTGAGGGATAAGGGGTTTGGCAAGGTAGAGGAAAAGAAAGAACATGGCTGGAAATAGGGCTACAGGTGTAGGCAAGAGTCCAGATTAGAGAAACCCTGTAAACCAATTAGTATCAAATCCTAAGAGCAACAAGACACGAGTGAAGTCCTGGAAACTATAGTGTACTTTTCACAGGTGTACCTTTTAAGAAATAATTGTGGCTGTTGTATGGAGAACAAACTGACAGGGATAGGAATGAAAGCCAAGCTATTATTGTTGGAAGACTATTATTGTTGCAATAGCTTAGGCAAGAAAAGATAGTAGGAAAAACAGAAAGAAAGGAGGAAGAGAAGGAGGGAAGGAGGGAGAAAAGGAGGTAGGGGAAAAAGAGGAAAGAAAAAAGAAAGCTCTTAAACAATTTAAAAAGTCAAGTGACAATCAAGAAAAATTATTTTTGGGTGCCTGGCTGGCTCAGTCAGTAGAGCGTGTGACTCGTGATCTCAGGGTTGTGAGTTCAATCTCCACATTGGGCATAAAGTTCAGTTAAAAAAAGAAAGAAGAAAAAGAAAGAAAAAATATTTTCTATAATATTAGGCAAAGGGCTAATTCCCACAATATACACAGAGCTTCTACAAATCAATAAAAGACTAACTCAATTTTTTAAATGAGCAAATGATGAAGAGTTTATAGAAAAGGAAATAACAAGTGTTATAAATGTATGAAAATATGTTCATAATTAAAGTATTAAAAATTAAAATAATATCTTGCAATCTTTTTCATCTATAACATTGGCAACACTGAGGGCTCAACTAAGTGCCACTTTGGGAGTTTAGGGGTTACCTGACAAAATAGTTAAATAGGGTATCTACTCAAAATTTTATATTCTACTCATGGAAATTCATATTCCACTTTCACATAAAAGATATTTCAAAACACTGCAGTAAAGAATTTAATTTGATTTAACCCAGTGCAGGCCAGGTCTTCAGAAAACAGTTTCTAAATTAGAGATTTGTATGTAGGAAGCTTATTGGAGGTTGGTCCATCCTCTAGGAGCTAAAGCTGATAATAGGAGGTGCTGCTACAGAATTCCACTCACTATTGCAGTGAGGATGACAGAATCCCAGAATAGCAAAGCTAAGTGGTGGCACTTAACCCTTAGACACAAGAAAAGCATAATTAACATAATGGACAGCAAGGACAGAATGGTCTTATTTACAAAGATCAATAGAGAGGGCAAATGAGAAATAGAGTTCCTAGAGGAAAGATAAATGAACAGCCACTAAGGATAATCCTCAATTTATAAAACCAGAGGAGATGATGAATGAATGAGTGGAAGGCTGAAGTCAGTCCAACCAAAATCATGAATCCTTGTGCAATTTCCAAACCTGAGCCAATTCTCAGACACAGAATTCACTCACTGAAGAAGAGGCTGGATCTACATTAGGAAGGATAATAAATTGCCATGGAAAGTGTACATGGTAGTAATTCCCCAAACCTTCCCCCAAGGGACAACAGCAATTCACTCAGTTAATGATAGAATGGAAAAAGAGAATAGCCAGATCTTTGGGGAGCTATTGCACACAGGGTCTGACTTCACACTGACTATCTGGTGATACAAAGTGTCATTATGGAGATGAGGTGGCATATGAAGTCCTGGCCAAGTCATCTCATGGTTTGCATTCACAGGACACAAACAACAGTATTAATTCAGAGTCTTGACCCCCAGCTATAATTCTCCTGTTCCCTGTTACAATGAAGGCACTTGGGACATTCTATAGAGCATCCCTTTAATTCACTATACTGATGATATCATATAAATCATACCTGATTAGCAAAGAAGTGACAAGTATTGTGGGTGCCATAGTAAGATCCACATGCTCCAGAGAGTGAGAAATAAACATTACAAAAATTCAAGGGCCTATCTCATCAGTAAAAACTTTTTTAGACTCCAGTGGTCTGAATCATGTTCAAGTATCCTCTTCAAATTAAAGAGCAAGTTATCCACCTCACAAATCTTACCATTAAGAAAGAAGCACAACACTTAGTAAGCCAATTTGAGATTTTAATGCAGTATATTCTGCATTTGGAAAATAACATCAAACCATTTATTGGGTGATAAAGAAGACTGCTAGATTTGATTTGGTCCCAGGGCAGGCAGGCAGGCAGGCAACAATGAATTAATGACTGAATGAATGAATGTCTTTATGGAAGGTCTAGGCTATGGCAGAAGCACATCTTGGGCCATGTTAACCAGCAAATCCCTAGCAGTAGATGTGACTTTGGTAGAGAAAGACATCAAGTGGAATTTCTGACAAGCCCCAACAGGGGTACAGACCCTTAGACTTCGAGAGTAAGGGCATGCCATTTGTAGCATTATGTGCTATGTAGAGTTATGTGCCATTTAAGATCGGTTTCTGGCTTGTTGCTGGGCTCAGGTGGAATTTGAACATCTGATCATTGGACATGCAGATGACACTATCAAACTCATCCCATTGTGTCATAAGGTGAGGCTGGCTGAGGTAGATACGGAGACCTCTCAAAAAACAAAAACAAAAACAAAAACAAACAAACAAAAAAAAATTGCCAGCCAACAGTAAGAAGTGAAAACAGCTTCCAGTTATCTGTTCCTTTGGGGTCTACCTCAACTACAGTGAGACACTTAACCCAATGTCACCCTGTCTCCAGGGCCCACCTCTGGTGACTAAGGGAAATAAGGGTGCAAAGACCTGGCTGCTGCAGCCTGCTGCAAGACACTCCAGTGGATACCATTTGCTTCAGAGCTCCCAGCCAGGTTAGCTGAGACCTTGGTGGACCTGCATGGAAGTTTGACTTCCTCCTCTCCCCAATCTTGCTTCTTTCTACTTCCTGTCACAAATGTTGATTCTTTAAAAACATCTTGTCCCTCAAACTTTTTCCTAGGGTCTGCTTCCAGAGAACCAACCCTGAAAATACTTATAAAATTAAAGCGGTATAACTAGCAGGTTCAGAGTACCCAAGAAAGCTGTGCAACCCTGTGGCCCAGATTCCTATGTCATTCACCACTGTTGTCCAAATGCCTTTCCCTCAGCTCACGCTGGGACCTAATAGGGGTAGGGATGGGGGAGATTCCCCAATCCCAGCTGACGAAGAATAAAAACTGAACTTGGTTCACAGATGGGCAGCTCAGTATGTCAGTACAAGCTGATAATACACAGCTGCTGGTTTGCAGTGCCAATCAGGTTGACCCTGAAAAAGGGCAGTAAGAAGAAATTACCCCAATGGGCAGAGCTTTGGGCAGAGCACCTGGCCATTCACTTTGCATGGAGAGAGAAGTGACCAAGATAAGAATATACACAGTTTCTGTGAGGCAAGTTTGCTTAGCTGGTTAGTCAGAGGCCTGGAAGTAGCAAGGTTGGTAAATCATGGACAAGAATGTCAAGAGAAGAAGCATGTAGGACTCATAGCAATTGTCACAAAGATCTTTGTACCACGTGTTAATGCCTCCCAGAGAGTGGCTACCACAGAATAAGTGCTAAAGAATGAAGTGGACAGGATGACTCTGCCACTAGGATGTCGACTAACTTCTGTAGTTGGCCGCCCCAGTGCTGGAGTGCATGAACAGAGTCCATAGTAGCAAGAATGGAGGCTATGCATTCATGACTGCAACAGCACAGGCTCCCTCTAACCAAGGTTGATCTACCTGCTATCACTGAAGACTATGCAATAGGTCAGCAATAGAGACAAATGTTAAGTCTCCAATACAGAGCCATCCCTCATAGATACCAACCAGCCTATTAATGTGAAATTGGTTACATCAGGTCCCTTCCTTCCCAGAAAGAGCAATGATTTATTCTGACCAGAATTAACAGGTATTCCAATTATAGGGTGAGATTTCTCATAACACTGTGTCTGGTCAAGGAACCCATTTTATGGGAAAGGAGGAATGATGGTGAGCCGATGATAATAAAATCCACGAGTCTAACACATACTTCCACCATCCAAAGCTGCTGACCTGATAGAACATGGCTTCTTGAAGATACAGCAAAGGACCAGTTTAGAGACGACACACTGTGAGGACAGATTACTAACCATCAGAACTCATTAAACCATGAGATTTTATTTGGTGCTATGTCTCCAAAAGGTAAAATATGTGGGAACAAAGGGGTAGAAGTAGCTGTATTATTCACAATCACTCCAGTGACCCACTTGATGAATGTGTGCTTCCTATCTCCGAATCTTTAGACACTATATGTCTGACTCTCAGTGGGTACTCATTTCTACCAGGGGATACATTAAGAGCTCCACTGAACTTAAAGCTATAGTTGCTGCCTAGTCACCTTGTGTTCTTTGTGCCAGGAGACCAGCAAACAGAAAAGTTAATACACTGGCAGGGATAATTAACCTTGGTCATCGTGAGGATTAAGTACTATTGCTACATAATGGGGGCAGTTAGAATTATGGATTGATACTTAGATACAATCCACAGGACATCTTTTAGTATTCCTATGTCCAGTCTCAATTCTAAATGGGTAAATTCAAGAACTTTAGTTGGATAAAGACATCATAATCAGGAGCTCAGACTTTCTAGGACTGAGGGTCTTGATCACTAAAGTAGGCAGGCCATCTAGAGCTGAAGAAGTGCTAGCTAGGGGGAAGGAAAATAGAATGAAAGGTAAAAGCAGAAGATAATGAGCATCAGTTATGGATCTTGGGATCAACTGCCACAGCAGGGGCTGCGGTTTATCCTGCTAACCTTCCTCATATGGATGTTTCCAGAAATAGGGTCCAACCAGAATCTTGGAGAAGCTACACTTAGCTAGAGTGAGGTTAATATGAGAAGCAGGGGATTTCATCAGTGCAAGGGAGGACTGAATCAGACACTGTTGATGCCCCTCTCAGATCTCTGGACTCCATTAGTACCTCCATCACTTAACTATGTAATTTCTGTTACTGACTCACATTTGCCTCTTTCTCTCAAGAGTTTCCTGTGGACAATAGGGGCTTTCTCCCCCACCAGGACATTAGTCTCCCTAGAAATCACAGCTGGAGCCAACCCACAGCTAATAACTGCCCAGTACAGAGATACAGAAAGCTAGCCTCCTTTCCTCAAGATGGTACCAACCTTTCAGTTCAATTAATACTCTGGAACTCCTCTAGTATTAGGTGGAAGTAAGGCTTCAGCTGAGAGCACATTCATGGCTCACTTTAGCACATTCACAGCTCGCTTTTCTTTCTTCTCCTGTCCTGATTCCTTCACCCTCTTTCTTCTGAGAGTACTCCTGCAATAAATCATTTGCATAAGGAACTCCATCTAGGACTCTGCTTCTAAAGAACCCAAACCAAATCACTGTGCCTCACTTTCCTCACCCAAACCTACTATTATTATCCCTTTGTTCAGAGAAGGAAATTGAGAATTAATTAAAAATTCTTAGAACATGCCTGGCACATTAAATGTTCAGTGTTAGCTATCACTAATATTTCCTCCACAAACGTTATGAAAACATAATCTCAACTTGCAAAATTTAGAGTCATAATCCTTCATTAGGCTCAAAGAAACTGTCTTATTGTATTCTCATAAGAGGTATAAAAATGCTCAAGTTCCCAGATCTTTTCCACTATAAAATATAGACATATCTCCAAATACTAGCTATTATATTTGTGTCCCATTTACCCAACCTTTAGTCCTATGTAAGTGACCACAACTAAGCAATGGCTAAGATTCCCCATGATTTACAAACTTTCAACACTAAATTTTGTCTTAAATAGTTATAGATACATATGTATAGTGATCTAAAAATGAGATAAACAGAGTGTGAGAATAAGCCAAAAACATTCTTAGATATTGTCCACCTAAGAAACAAATCTCAGTAATTAAAACTGATTCCTTTTGAAACTGTACTTTAAAATTAAATTTACCAATCCTTTAAAAGGCAAGAATTTACACTCATTTATTGAACATTTATAATATGCCACATTTATCACTTATCTATCCCTCTGTAATAGCCTACTCCAATCAGTAGCTGAAAATAGCACCCATTTTACTTGTTTATGATCCTATGGATCAACAGTTTGTACTAGGTTTAGCTGGGTGGTTTTTCTTCTGGTTGCACATGAAATTATTCTGATCAGATGTCGTGTCTGGTGAGAGCCCATTTCTTAATTCATAGATCAACTGTCTTCTCACTGTGTCCTCACATGGCAGAAGGAATAAGGGATTTCTCTGGGGCCTCTTTTCTAAGGGTACCAATCTCATTCTTAAGGGATCCACGTTCATGACCTCCCAAAAAAAGTGCCACCTCCAAATACCATCACATTGAGCTTTGGGATTTAACATGAATTTTGGAGAGACATAAATATTCAGTCTATAGCAACTGGGCTGGGTAGGTTAATAGGCCTCCTTCCCATACCTAATGATTGATGTTGGCTGATGATTGGGTCTCTCTCTCTACCTGGTCTCTCATTCTCAAGAAACCTTCTCCACATGGAAGTCAAAGAATTTCAAGAGAATAAAAACAAAAACTCAAGACCCTTTGATGCCTCAACACAGAAGCATCACAATATTATTTCAACCACATTTTATTAGTCAAAGTAAGTTTGAATGCCAGCCCAGACTCAACTGGGAGCTGTGTGGGTAGATAGATCAGGGAGACAAATATCATCTCTGTATGGAAGAAATAGAAAATCATGTTACAAAGGGACATCAATACAGGGATGCAAACAACCATCCACCTATCGCAGGCTCCATGCAGATATTTTAGACATATTCACTATGTTATTTCTCTTCATAACAATATTGTAGGATAAGGATTTTCAGTCTCACTTCATAAATGCAGAAAATGTGGATCAGGCTTAGGGTCTTATTTTTATTTCTGGATTATTTTATTAAAATCTCCCCTAGCCTGCCCATATGTTTCAATCAAATTGATGATTTATTATATTAATCACTTTATTTTTTTAATAAAATTTTTTAATGTTTATTTTTGAGAGCGAGAGAAAGAGAGAAACAGAGCATGAGCAAGGGAGGGGCAGAGAGAGTGAGACACAGAATCTGAAGCAGGCTTCAGGCCCTGAGCTGTCAGCACAGAGCCCAACCCAGGGCTCGAACCCATGAACAATGAGATTATGACCTGAGCCGAAGTCGGATGCTTAAACAAGCGAGCCACCCAGGTGCCCATATATTAATCACTTTAAAAGTAGAAAGTAGACTAATAAACAGAGCTTTGTGAGCAAAGAAAGATATAGCAGGAATTACACATCAACTCTTTCCCATCTGTAGTCCAGGGTCAAAATATCCTCACAGAACAGCTGATGGATTTGAGGAATTAATAACTACTAGGCCATGACTGGGCTGGGCTGGGCCAGTACCAAGACTCCAGAGCAAGGAAGCATTGAAGTAATAATTGGTATCACCTACACTAGTATTTTTAAACTGAGGTTCATGACATGAGGTTCAATGACTGCTCATCATTAATGAGCAGTGAAATCAATTTAAGGAGCTACCACTAGCATTTCTTAAATGAGATGTTACAAATTACAACAGAAGAGAAACTATTGTAATGCCACCACAGCACCCATAGACTATGGCTAGAGCTCAAATATTTAAAAATATAGCTCTAATAGCTCCTGTCAACCAAAAAAAGCTAGCTCTTCACTAGTCTCTTTTGTTCCATCTGTTATATTAGCTACAGAGTTTCAGTGCTTATTGGGTTCTGATGATTATTGGCTTAGTTGGTTAATAGTACTTATTTGGCTATAATCATACTTACTAAGCTGAGCCAAATTCAACTAATATTAGAAATAAAGTCTTCTTAAAGCCAGTGCAACATTATCTAAGAGTCACTGGGCATTTTAAATTATATCAGATTCAATATGTAGGGGCCTAGGGCAGGCTGCCCCAAGATGGGTCACTCTGGCATGAAAACTATTTTGAGTTAGGAGCAATCAAAACCCAGCTGGTTCAGGAAAAGCTCTTTACCTCCCCCCTCAACTGCCTAAATTTTCATTGGAAAGAGAGCCTGTGCCAGGAAGAGAACAATCAAGAAAGACTCCTCTTTACTTAGGAAACTTATTTGTATAAGAGGGCAACCTTTGTTTTTCAAACATCATCTCTCACCTTCCTGCTAATAATCTTCCTCCTCTTTGTATCCCCAGACCCCTATTCCTCTCCTTAGCTCTTGTTGCCTCTTGTTGCCTGTCTTTGGAATTTCATGTCTGTGTGGATTCCCCATACGTACAAAACTAAATTTGATTTTCCCCTGTTAATCTGTCTGGTGTCTATTTGACTCTTAGTCCAGCTAGAGGGATCTCGAAAGGCAGATACGATTTCTTTCTCCTCAACAATATCTAACATCAAACTTACTGATAATATAATAGGGAAAGATAGGATAAAATAGGCAGAGAAAGAAAGGTTAGTATATGAGTCCCTAAGTGGGGAGAAACATATTTTGGAACAATGTTGGCAACATTTGACTACAGCAAACCCTTTTGGGGCATAAGGTCCCTCTTAAGAATGTAACAGACATCACCTACCTCCCCCCCACCTCAGGTTCCCCTCCGGAATTTGACAATAAAAAATACCTAGCTAAACCATAAAATTTATATGTGGGACAGTATAACCAGTCTGACTCCTCACAATGGAGTCAAGCCAATCAGAAATGGACAATCCAGTACCTAGAGCTGTCCAGCCAGTAAGGGTAGAACCTAAGGAGGAATGAGGGGGAAGGGCAGGGGGTGCTGACCAGAATCTTATAAAACAAAGACCCTTGCCTATAGTAGCAAGTATTCACCTTCGAATGCCCCCTCTCTGTAAAGAGAGCTTTTCTACTATTCTTACTTTCTTTTTTTTTTACTGTTTTTTTTTTTTTTTTTTTTTTGAGAGACAGACAGACAGACTGTGAGTAAGGCAAAGGCAGAGAGAGAATCTGAAGCAGGCTCTAGGGTCTGAGCTTTCAGCACAGAGCCTGATGCAGGGCTCGAGCTCATGAACCATGAGACCATGACCTGAGCCGAAGTTGGACGCTTAACCAACTATGCCACCCAGGCGCCCCACTACTCTTACTTTCTAATCTTCTACTCTAATAAACTTTTGCCTGCTGCTCATTCTGTGTTCACCTCTTCCTTCTTTAAAGTAGCAAGACAATGAATCCTAGGTATTGAGGTAAAAAATCCCGCAACAGTAAGATTTATACCAAATTATTGTTCTAAGGGAAAAATAATCACAATATTTTGCTTAAAATTTGTGTACAGAAGATAAAATCAACTTTTCTTTTTCTTTACCATTCAAGATGAAATAATCTTATAGAAAACTATAAAAAATGTCCTATTCAAGGGGTGCCTGGGTGGCTCAGTCTGTTGAGCATTCGACTCTTGGTTTTGGCTCATGTCATGATCTCACAGTTTGTGAGTTCAAGCCCCACGTCAGGTTCTGCGCTGACAGTGCAGAGCCTGCTTGGGATTCTCTCTCTCTCAAAATAAATTTTTAAAAAATTTAGAAAAAATAAATGTCTTATTCAATTAAGGAACTAGGAGAGTTCATCAGTCTCTTCTATCAACTAAAGAAATTTGGATACAGAATACTACCCCACTTCCCTGAATTTTGTACTTCTGGCACTCTCAGTCACTCTGAGCAAAACTAGACTCTAGATACAAGTATAAAGGGCTCTGAATAACTCCAAGGTGGCCAAAATGAAAGTCCCAAAGTCTAGAAGCTAAAATCCGTTTGGTTTTATTAAGATAATTTTTACCTCCTTTGTTTTTATTGATATCCCAATTATAGCACATCTGAAAATTACAGGGAAAAGTTTCAGTTAGAGGCAAACATAGTGATAGCAACTGAAATGGCAGCTAATAAATAGCCCACTGAGGTAAGAGAGAGGACAATTATTAAAAGTCTAATTAGAGGACACCAAAAGCATAGCAGTCTGTGGTCATTTCGTATAAACACTATTTAGCCTTTTTTGATGCTATTTTAAGTTGTATCTTCTTAAAATTTCTTTTTCCAATAGTTTTGTTGCTGGTATGTAGCAACAGAATTTATTTTTATATACTGGCTGATGTGGGAAACAAAGGCAGAAGGAAATGGCAGATAAAGTTAAGTATCCTTACAACCTGCAGCCCACTGACAAATACTTCAGGCAGGCAGAGTATAACATTTCTCCAGGAACTCCCTACTGTCTTAATGTGAATGCTTTGCTAGGGGGAAAAACAACCTTAGCTGACAACAGCTAGGCCTCCAGGATCCTGTGAGTCTTCTTCAGCATATGAAAACCCTTTTGAAAACTTCCCTTCGTCTTTACCTCCCCCAACACCCAAGTATACAATCAATTTCTTCTCACAAACCCTGGGCAGCTCTTTCTGCCCTTGGGTCCTGCCCCTGTGCTTTAGTAAAGCACATTTTTTCACCAAAGACACCTCAAGAATTCCTTCTTGGCCATCAGCTCCAGACCCCCACCACTCCAAAACCACATCACTGACTTTATATCCAACAACGTAGGTAAGTTCACTTACTAATCCTAAAATTGACCTGTAGTCTTTTGGGTTTCATATGAATCTAACTATGTCACGTGTGCATGATGATTGTTTTATTTCTTCCTTCCCAATATTTACGCCTGTTTTTTTTCTGGTCTTTTTACCCTGGCAAGGACCTCACATGAAAAAATGAAGCACATGGTGATAAAGAACATCTTCTTGTCTCTTTCCTTATATTAGGACAAAGCCTTCAATATTTCACCATACAAATAATGTTTACCACAAGCTTTTTATTGATATTCTTTATTGAATTAAGGAAGTTCCTTTCTCTTCAGTTTGCTGACTGATTTTTGTTTTTTGTTTTTGTTTTTGTTTTTGTTTTACTATGCTTGGGTGTTAAATTTTATAAATGCATTTTTCCATCCATTTAGAGAACCTTCTAATTGTCTTCTTTTATTCTGTTACTGTGGAGACTTACTTCAACTTGATGAGGGCACAAAAGGTAAGCTGAGGGCAAAACACAAGCCTAACAACACCCACCATCCCCTCCCAGGTGGGATGTATGCTACATTCCTTAGGCACTCCTGGCTGCCCAAGAACAAAGGGAAGGAAAGAAAACAAATGTTTAACTGATAGAAATCACAATCATGCAGGACAGGAGTCTCTATCAGTTTACAAATATTTTAGTAAATTACAAGAAAAAGGCAATCTTATCAATAGCCTAATCTCCAGAAACCTACCGACTCAGTTTCCTGGAGCCCCTAATATCACCAGCCCCTCCTTAGTGATATGGGGAACAAAGGCAAGAAGGAAATGGCAGGTAAAATTAAATTTCTTTATAACCAGCAGCGTATTGACAAACACTTGAGGCAAATGCAGAGTATAACATTTCTCCAGAAACCCCCTATGGTCATAAATGTTAATCCCTTACTAGAGGGAAAACAACCTTAGCTTGACAATAGCAAGGCCTCAGGTATTTTAGGAGTCCTCTTTAGCATATCAAAGTCCCTCTGGAGGCCTCCGTTTTGCCTTTACTTCCCCCAACTCCACAGTACATAACCAGTCACTCCTCACAACCCCAGTGCAGCTCTTTCTGCCCACAGGTCCTGTCCCTGTGCTGTAATAAAATCACATTTTTGCACTTAAGACATCTCAAGAATTCTTTCTTGGCCATCAGCTCCAGATCCCCATCACTCCAAACCCCCATCAAATTGATATTTCAAATGTTAAACTCACATTCTCGTATTACTGAAAAAAAACAAATTGGATTATATTATCTTTTTTAAGTTCTTAGATTTTGTTTGCTAAAAATGTATTTAAAACTTGTTGTATCTTTGTCTATGAGAGAAATTGGCCTTTAATTTTCCTTTACTATTACATCCTTGTCAATTTTATATTGATAATGATGAGGATGGAGAGGAAACAGAATACTTATATATGACTAGTGGGAGTATAACCACTTTAAAAAATTGTTTAGTAAAATCTTCTTACTCTGACCATATACATAACCTATGACCTTACAATTCTACTCCTAGTGATACACTGGGAATGCATACAGATATACACCAGAAGACATGTTCAAGTATGTTCATTACAACATTATTTGTTAGAGCACAAAAGTAAAAAAAAAAAAAAATACTGATGTCCATCAATAGTAGAATTGATAAATAAATTGTGGTATATTCTTGTAGTGGAATATTCCACAACAATAAAAAAGAATAAACTGTTGCTAAATATACCATCATTAATAATTCAAAAATAAATAGTGGTAATTAAAAGAAGCTAGACCAGGGCATCCGGGTAGCTCAGTCAGTTAAGCAACCCACTCTTGATTTAAGTTCACGTCATGATCTCACAGTTCATGGGATTGAGCCCCACATGGGACTCTGTACTGGCAGCATGGAACCTGATTGGGGATTCTCTCCCTCCCTCTCCCTCTGCCCTAATCCCACTGGTGTCCTCTCTCTCTTTCTCTCTCTCTCTCTCTCTCTCTCTCTCTCTCTCTTTCTCTCTCTCTCTCTCTCTCTCCCTCTCTCTCTCTCTGTCTCTTAAATCAATAAACTTAAAAAAAAAAGAAGCTAGACCAAAATAAAAGTATATGCAGAGTGATGCCACTTATATAAAATTCATCAATAGGCAAACAGATCTATGGTGTTAAAAATTCAGGACACTGATTACCTCTGAGAGGGAATTAGTCACTGACAGCATTAAGTTGGAAGAGGAAGTGACTAGAAATGCTCTCATTCTTTATCAGGCTAATATTTTCACATTGTGAAAATTCATAGAGCTGTACAGTTCCATCTTATACATTTTTCTTTATGTATATTGTACTTCAATAAATTTTTTATGTAAGAAAAGATTAGGTAAAATATTTTTTAAATGTGATTGTGCATTTTATCTCTGATGATCAAACCATAGAGTGCAAAAATGGAACTTGTGTTCATTCAAGTCCTGCGAGAAGAAGCTGCCAAGACAAGATTAAACATGCAAGGATTTTACTCAGAGAAATGCCTATGTGAAAGCAAATGAGTAGGAAGCTAGGGAGCTTGAGAAAGCCATAACCACCATGCAAGTGTGACTTGAGTGGAGAAGGAAAGGAAGGTTGGGCAGAAGTGTCCTACTCTACAGTATAATCTATGGGAGGTTCAAAAAGTCCACTGGAGAATCCCATGACTCCAGAGTATGGACTTGCCGTGTTATCCCTGCCATGCTCAGTCACTGGCAAAATGCAGCAAAGGATTTCAAGCACAGCAGCTGGGCCCTTTGGTCAGTCACTCTCCCATTTGTTGGAAGTGTGCAGTACACATTCTTATGGCCACTACAGATGCTTCAGCATGGTATTTTCTATTTCCTATAAAAATAGAATTTTAAAATTTAAATACAGATTTTCACTCATTTTTTAAATTTCCATACAGTGAAATTAATTTTTGACAGGCATTTCTATGAGAATTGACAAACGCATACAGTTGTATTGTTACAATCGCTATTCATCAGTTCCTTCACCCTAAAAGTTCCCTTGTGATACAACTTTAAAGTCTCTCTCTCACCCAGACCCAGTTCCTGGCAATCACAGAATTGTTTTCTAGCCTTATAATTTTTCTTTTTCTGTGAAATAAGTGGAACCATATATCATGTGGCCTGTTGAGTGTTAAGGAATACCAGATGAAATCATATTCCTACATGCATCAGTATTCATATTCATTTTTTTTAGATTTCTGAGTGCTATTCCACTGCATAGATAGATGTACCACTGTTTTTTATGCATTCATCAGTGGAGGCTATTTGGGTTGTTTCCAGTTTCTGACAATTATGGATAAAGCCACTGCAAATATTTTCATATATGTTTTTCATTTTCCTAGGTAAATACCTAGAAGTAAAATTGCTGAGTCATCTGATAAGTGTGTGTTTAATGTTACAGGAACAATCAGTTTTCCAAGTGGCTCTACCATGTTTGCACTCCTACCAGCAATATGGGACAGTTCTGGTTGTTCTGTCTTCTTAGAGACACTTAGAATTTGTTTGTTTGTCTTTTATCCATTACAATAAGTGTGTAGTACTCTCTCATCTGGAGTTTAATTTGTATGTCCCTAAGGACTAATGATGTGGAGCACATTCTCGTGTCTTCAGTTGCTATTCATATAACTTTGGTGAAGTGCCTGCTTAAATCTTTTAAGTACTGTGTAGTTTAATCCATGAAAAATAAATCTGGTTTTTAGCCTCAGAATTTCTATGTTCAAATTTTTTCTGAGTTTCAAGTGTACATTTTTACACGTGAATAAAAACAAAACCTTTAAAGGAGATCCTTTCACCTCTCTCCAAAATGTAACTCTAAGCGGGAATACACATTCATATAACTTTCACATTCATATAGTTTGCAAAAAGAAACATTTCAAGGTATTTAACCACCAGTGCAGCACAGACACTGATCAATCAGGGAGCACACCAGCCCTAGACTAACAGCATAGCTGTACCAAGATACATGAACAAATAGTAGCCCTGAGTGACCCAATGCATCAAAATCTTCAAAATATGTATGTTTTTTGAGATGTAAATTCCATATCTAATAATTTATTATAAGGAAATAATCAAGATATATATTTATACACATATACATACCTACATATACATGTACATTCAATATAGTGTTGTGATATAAGAATGTTGAGGGGTGCCTAAGTGGCTCAGTCAGTTAAGCATCCGACTCTTGATTTCAGCTCAGGGCGTGTGATCTCACAGTTTGTGAGAGTGAGCCCCACATCGGGCTGCACGCTGATAGCACAGCACAGGAGCCTGCTTGAGATTCTCTTGCTCTCTGCCCCTCCCCCACATGTATTCCCTTTCTCTCTCTCATTCGCTCTCTCCTTTTCTCTCTCTCAAATTAAACAAATAAGCATTAAAAAAAAAAAAAGAATGCTGAACATAATCTAATAGTATGGCATTGTTGAAATAAAACATAATGTGTCCATATAATGGAGCATCATTTAAAATGGTATGAGTCTACTTATACAAAAAGAAATATTTATGATAAATCGCTATGAGAAAAATCAGATCACAAAAGATATTATTGAATGTTCCTATTTGTTTAAGAATGTATATACATATGACTGTGCATTTGAAAACACACAGAGTTAGCACTGATTATCTCTGAATAAGTGTAATAAATGGTGCTTTCCTGTTTGTATTTCTGATTTTCTATAATGAATATTGCTTTTGTGATGGAGACGGAGGAAGGAATAAAAGCAAAGCATTACAGACAGCTACAAACATCATATTTAATTATTAATAGTGATGGATGAATCATCAAGAAAAAGTTAAAATGTGTTTGGTATATTTATTAAAGAAAGCAGATTCATATTAAATATTAAACTATTCTATTTAGTTGAGTAAGTTTCATTCATTTAGAGAAATCTTCATTCCTCAACAATGCCAGATAAAGGAGATGGGGTGCATTTGTGTGTGCATATTTGCATGTACACACCATGAATGTGTACGTGCCTGTCTATGTGTTTTACAAAGTAAACCTGGGACTCCCTAGGCTTGTTCACTTAGTCAGAGAGAATATCTGACCTAGATAAGGTCATGTTCTGATTCATCCTAAAGCCTCCACAAGAATTGCTAAAATATCCTTATTATTTTGCTACAGGCCTTGAGTTCACAAAGGAACTCATGCTTTGACAGTTTCTTCCCTTGGTTTGAGTCAAAAGACCTACTTTTTTTACATTACAGTTACAGAAACCTTTTAGCCACAAAGCACGTGTCCCAAAAACATGCTATTTCGCAAAAGAATTTTCAGGCTTCTAACTGTAGCTTTCCTAGTTCATATGGTTGTATGGATTTCTTTTCACTGAAAGCTACAAAGGTAATGCCCAGAGGACTTTACCTTCTTTATCTTTTTTTAATAATCCCAGACCTACTGACTACTAGAGCACAGAACGAGCATTTTCCTAAACAGAGGGTACTTTCCAAGTCATTCAAAAGCACTGTACTTTCCAAAGCAATCTTAAGCAAGGTAACAGCAATCTGATATAACATAAAGACTCTAATAATTTAGAAAACATGGACTAAGGTGTCAATCAGATCAGAGGCATCACCCAAACTAGAGGACAAGGAAAATCAGAAGAGAAGACAAACAGCACTCAAGGAACATTCTGGTTCCCTGTATCGTACCCATTGAAGGCTCTTCTGGAGCTTTCTGGTATTTTATTAATGAATAGAAACGGTTGTAAATTCCACCAGGAGCTTGAAAAAAATGTATTTCTAGGGACACAAAAGGAGGTCTCTTTGTGAGTTATTAAAATATGGAGACAAAAATCAAACACGCTCAACAAAAATTGTCACATTCCCTGGGAAATGCTAATGGAAACCAAATCAGACTCTGACTCTTCCAGAGTAAAACTAATGCTTTGGTTTTCCATTTTATCCTTGATCAGTTAATCACTAAAAGAAGAAGCATTAGTGGCATTTTTCAAATAAAATGACAACTAGAATAGGAGTGCTAGCAGATATATTTGTTCTAATTTGAGTTGACTATAGTAGAACTCGTTGCAATAATAACCCGCATAATGTTATTTTTAAGTTCATCCAAATTCTTAAAATATTTCTATCTTTTTTCATATTAACTTTTCTTTAACTTTCTATTATAAAAGTTTTTAATGTATTAGAAATACAGATAAGCTGGGGCGCCTGGGTGGCTCAGTCAATAAGCATCTGACTTCAGCTCAGGTCATGATCTCACGGTTCATGAGTTCAAGTCCCACATCAGGTGAGCATGAGCCCCGTTTCTCCCTCTCTCTTTCTCTCTCTCTCTTTCTCTCTGCCTCTTTCTGTCTCTCTCCCTCTGCCTCTCCTGGGATTCTCTCTCTCTCTCTCTGTCCTTCCCTCACTTGCACCCTCAAGAAAGAAAGAAAAGAAAGAAAGAAAGAAAGAAAGAAAGAAAGAAAGAAAGAAAGAAACAAGCTAATTTAAAGCTCAAAACAACTACCGGATAAGTATCATTGCTGTCTCTATGTCAAAGCAAGGAAAATTAAAACACTTGGAGATTAATTAGCTTTCTTAAAGGTACACATAATTAAGTATTAATATTTTGCTATATTTGCTTTGAATCTTTTGTTCTTTTTGGAAATAAAATATTACACACAGATGAAGTCTCTGTTTTATCCCTCACTGATTCAATTACTCCTTACATCTCCAGAAGGAGTCACTACCCTAAAGAAGATATGTACCTTTCTATTATAATATTTTATTTTTATTACACATATATATATCCATAAACAACATGTAGAATTATTTTCTGCATATTATTCTACATCTTTTTTTATCTATGTTTTTATGATACTGCCACTGTAAATCATATAAATCAATGCATTCATTTAACTTCATTATAGTGTTCCATTATATTAATATACCACAATTTAATTATTCCTTTTCCTAATGACAGATATTTAGGATGTTTCAAACTTTTTCAATATTGAAACAATGCCACTGAACAGACATCCGGTTTCTAGGCAGGCATGTAAGGAGCTTGGAAATTGGCAGTCCATTCTAACTACAAGTAAAAAACTGAAAATCAACAACTCTTCTTAGAATCATCAAAGAAGTGAGGTCATAGGGCAAACTGCTGGTCCCCAAATTGGAGAGATGAATACAAAGAATCACAATTTACCAAAGCAGAAATACACAAGCAGAAACCCCCACTAGGAATCAATGCCAGGGTAGAAAAACCTGTACTGTAATTGAATTTCTGGAGAAATAGTGTGGACAAGTCCAAGAGTTAAAACTCCAGGGAGAGCCATTTTAGGGAACCCCACACTTTTATACACTTTAGCTTTAAGACCTTTACCAAGTTCTCACTGTGAATACTGGAAGAAAACCCTCTTGTGCTTCTGGCAGGAGGAGGAGTAAAGTAACCATTTTGAAATTACCAGAGCATTTTGTTCTTTTTAACAAATGTACCCTCAGAAGAAATTATTTTACCAGACTTTGAACTACTGGGGTTTTATCATAGTCTAATATCCTTGGGCAAAGGGACTATAGCCACTCAACCCCAACTCCAGTTCCTCTAGTCATCCTACCCCACCTAAGGCAGGAGGAAAAGCTGAGATGCACTTGTGAAGTTGACAGACCAGGGGTGCAGTTTCACTAAATGACTGAGACCTAATCATAGGATTATAGGAAACTTCCCCTCCCCCACACCTTACTACCCTACTGCTAAAGGTCTATTTACAAGAGTTCTGTTTAACCAGTATATCATGTTCAGCTTTTTAAAAGGTAACAAACACAATTTGAAGGGAATGAACAAGCATCAGAACCAGATTCAGATATGGCAGGAATGTTGGAATTATTAGACTATGGATTTATGATGAATATGCTAAGAGCTAAGAATAAACAAAATGCAAGAATAGATGGGTAATATAAGCAGAGAGATAGAAATTCTAAGAAAGTATCAAGTATCACACAATGACTCTAGCTATCATCTTATTTGAAAAATGCCACTAATGCTTCTCCTTTTAGTGGTTAACTGACCAAGGATAAAACGGAAAAACAACCCATTAGTTTTATTTTTTCTGGAGGAGTCAGAGACTAAATAGGTTTCCATTAGCATTTCCCAAGGTATGTGATAATTTTTGTTGAGTTTGTTTAATTTTTGTCTCCGTACTCTAATAACTCACAAGGAGACTTCCTTTTGTGTCTCTTGATTGAAATAAAAGTTACTTTACTTTGAAAAGTATCCAAAATGAAATGCTACAAATCAAAAACACTTTAAGAAATGAAGAATGCCTTTGATGGTCTCATTAGTAGAATACACATAGCTGAGGGAAAATTTTCTGAGCTTGAGGATATGTCAATAGAAACTGAAAAGCAGGGCATGAAAACAGACACTCAGATCAATGGAAGAGAATAGAGCACCCAGAAATGGACCAAATGTATGGCCAACAAATCTTTGACAAAACAGGAAAGAATATCAAATGGAATAAAGACAGTCTCTTCAGCAAATGGTGTTGAGAAAATTGGACAGCGACATGCAGAAAAATGAACCTGGACCACTTCCTTACACCATACACAAAAATAAACTCAAAATGGATGAAAGACCTAAATGTATGACAGGAAGTCATCAAAATCCTAAAGGAGAAAGCAAGCAAAAACCTGTTTGAGCTCAGCCACAGAAACTTCTTACTCAACTCGTCTCCAGAGGCAAGGGAAACAAAAGTAAATATGAACTATTGGGACCTCATCAAAATAAAAATCTTCTGCACAGTGAAGGAAATGATCAGCGAAACTGAAAGGCAACCCATGGAATGAGAGAAGATATTTGCAAACGATGTATCAGATAAACAGTTAGTATCCAAGATCTATAGAGAACTTATCAAACCCAAAACTCAAAAAACAAATAATCCAGTGAAGAAATGGGAACAAGACATGAATAGACACTTCTCCAAAGAAGTCATCCAGATGGCCAACCGACACATGAAAAAATGCTCAACATCACTCATCATCAGGGAAATACAAATCAAAACCACAATGAGATACCACCTTACACCTGTAAGAATGGCTAACACTAACAACTCAGGCAACGACAGATGTTGGTGAGGATGCAGAGAAAGAGGATCTTTTTTGCACTGTTGGCAGAAATGCAAACTGGTACAGCCACTCTGGAAAACAGTCTGGAGGTTCCCCCAAAAACTAAAAATAGAACTACCCCACGACCCAGTAATTGCACTACTAGGTATTCATCCAAAGGATACAGAATGCTGATTCAAAGGGGCACGTGCACCCCAATGTTTATAGCAGCACTATCAACAATAGCCAAAGTATGGAAAGAGCCCAAATGCCCATCGATGGATGAATGGATAAAGAAGATGTGGTATCGATACACAATGGAGTATTACTCGGCAATCAAAAAGAATGAAATCTTGCCATTTGCAGTTACATGGATGAACTTGAGGGTATCATGCTAAGCGAAATTAGTCAGTCAGAGAAAGTATATATCATATGACTTCACTCATATGAGGACTTTAAGACACAAAACAGATGAACAGAAGGGAAGGGAAGCAAAAATAATATAAAAACAGGGAGGGGGACAGAACATAAGAGGCTCATACACAGAGAACAAACAGAGTTGACGGAGGGGTTGTGGCAGGGAGGATGGGCTAAATGGGTAAGGGGCGTTAAGGAATCTACTCCTGAAATCATTGTTGCACCATATGCTAACTAACTTGGATGTAAATTTAAAAATAAATAATTGTTATTAATAAAAAATGAAACTGAAAAGTAAAGATTAAAAGACTTAAAAAAAAACAGAGTAGAACATTTAAGAACTGGGGACAACTACAAAATGTACAACATGCATATAATGGGAATACCAGAAGGAGAACAAAGACAGAAAGGAACAAAAGAAATATTAGAAGCAATGATGATTGAGAATTTCCCCAAATTAATGTCTGACACCCAATGATAGCTCCAGGAAGCTCAGAGAATAGTGGCCAAGATAAATGCCAAAAAATAAACAAACAAACAAAATTCATACCTAAGTATATCATATTCAAAACAGATAATTAAAGATAAAAAAATCTTGTTATCTGTCCATTATATTTCAATTTAAAAATAAAATAAAATCTTAAAAGAAGCCAGCAGATAAAACACTTTGCCTATGGAGAGGAACACAGCTAAGAATTACATCTGACTTCTCTTCAGAAACCATGCAAGCAAAAAGAGAGTGCAGTGAAGTATTTCAAGTGTTAAGAGGGAAAACCACCAAAATAGAATTCTGTGTCCTGTGAAATTATTTTCAAAAGTGAAGGAGAAATACTTTCTGACAAAAATAAAAAATGAGGAAATATGTTGCTAGTAGATCTGATTTGCAAGAAACGTTAAAAGAAGTTCTTCGGAGAGAAGGAAAATGATATAGGTTAGCCACAGATCTATAGAAAGAAAGGAAGAATAGTGGAGAAGGAATAAATGAACATAAATAAAAGTTTTGTTTTTCTTAATCTTGGTGAACCTAACAGACAACAGTTTGTTCAAAATAATATCAACAATATTTTCAATGGTTATTGTTTCTGTATAAGTGAAATGATGACAGCAATGATACAAGGGATGGGAGGGAGGAATTAGGAATACTTGATATATTAGAGTTCTTCAGAGAAACAGAACCAATAGAAGATACACACAGACACAAAAACAGACACACACATACACACACAACACACACACACAATGAGGGATTGGCTCACACAATTATGGAGGTTATGAAATCTTAGGATCTGTCATGTGCAAGCTGAAGATCCAGGAAAGTCTATGGTGTAATTCAGTCTGAGCTCTTAAGGCCTGGGAGCTAGTGTAGCCAATTGTGTAAATCCCAACTGAGGATAGTAAAAGATGAGATGAGCTATCTTAGCTCAATCACTGAGGCAGGGGGAAAATGGGTAAATTCCTCCTTCCTTCAACTTTTGTTCTATTCAGGCCAACAGATTGGATGAGGCCCACTCATATTGGGGATGGCAATTACTTTATTGAGTCCACCAACTCAAATGTTAATCATATCTAGAAACACACCCTCACAGACACACACCCAGCAAAAAGTGTTTAATCTGGGCCCCCTTTGGCCAGTCAAGTTGACATAAAATTCACTATCAGACTTGGTTAATGCAGTGCTTGCAGTGCTTGCAGTACCTGCAAAGTGGTACAGTGTTACTTGAAAGTGTACTTGAATTTGTTGTAAATGTATACAGCAAATGCTGGCACAAGCCACTAAAAATAGTAAAAGCATGGTAGGAAAGCCAATTTCATAGATGCCATGGGTATCAATTGCCACATTCTTCAGAAATCCTAAGATAAAATATTTGAGAATTATATTACCTGATACATCCAATAATTTTTTTATTAAAAAAAAAATTCCAGGAGCACCTGGGTGGCTCAGTTGGTTAAGCATCCAACTTTGGCTCAGGTCATGATCTCATGGCTCATGAATTTGAACTCCAAAAGAACAAAAAAAAAACTGTAGGGTGAGATCTGTTCTTCCCTGCAGAGCCAAAGAAAACCCGCCAAACTAGCAGGAAAAGCAACAGTGGGTAGAAACGTAAGGATGGGAGGCACCTGGATGGCTTAGTCAGTTAAGCATCCGACTCTTGGTTTCAGCTCAGGTCATCATCTCAAGGCTTGTGAGATTGAGCCCCACATTGGGCTCTGTGCTGACAGTGTGAAGTCTACTTGGGATTCTGTCTCTCCCTCTCTCTCTAACCCTCCTGCTTTCACGCTCACATGCTCTCTCTCTCAAAATAAACTTAAAAAAAGGCACTTTCATGATGAAACTTAAAAAAAAAAAAGGAAAAAATAAATTTAAGGATGACTTATAGAGCAGCTGGACCAGTCATGACCTTCTCCTGAGAACTGCTCCCTAAAATGAGGAGAATCCGCTGGGGAGGGGAGCACATTAGGAGGTCAGGGCTGAAGGGAGAAGATGAAACAAATGACAAGCAGAAAGATCCTCTGTCAGATCCTCTGTCCCCCTCTCTCTCTGCCCTTTCCCCACTCACACATGCTCGCTCTCACTCTCTCTCTCTCTTTCTTAAAAATAAATTAACATTAAAAAAAAGATTTAAAAAAAATTCCACTGTGAATATGTCTCCCTGAGCACATGTGGATTGGAACTGTTCAGTTACAGGACCTTCAAGGGCATCTTACACTCTGCTAGGCATTACCACATTATCCCCAAAGTAGTTGTGCCAATCTGCATTCCACCAGCAGTTCCTGCTATTGTTATCCCTCCCCGTTGATACTTCTTACCATAAAACTTTTTAAATATTGGAGTGTGAAATGATGTAACTCATTCTAATTTGCCTTCCCATAATCATCTTTTCATGTGTTCATTAGCCTAAACTTCCTCTTCTATGATTTACCTGTGCATATCTTTGCTCATTTTTCTATCAGTTTGTTTGCCTTTTTCCTTACTGATGTGTAAGAGACCTTTTCATGCCCTAGTAATAAGTCTTTGTTGGTTCTATATGTTATAAATAAATATCTTTTCTCAGTTTTTGGAACTCATCTTTTCACTTATTTATGGTGCATGTTAAATTTTTATAACATGAACTCCTTACAAATGGAAGTATGATACTTGCAAAAACACGCTGTATAAACCAGGCCTCTGAATTACTCTTCCCTGTGTTTACAGCTTTTGTTTTTGTTAATTTATTTTTCTTTAATAAAGAGCATATGTGCATAGCACAAAATTCAAAATACACAAGATGATAAACATAAATAAATCTTCCTTCTTCTGTTGCCCAAGACATTCAGTTTCTCTCCCCCGATGCAAACACTAGTATTAATTTTTTTGTGTGTATTTGTGAAAATAGATCATATATTTATAAACATTTATCAATATATTATTTTTTCTACAAAAAATTATACACTACATCTTTCTATTCCTTACAGTTTTCTCATAAAATATGTATCTTAGAATTATTTCTAGACAATCTAGATCATCAGTACAATATGTAGAGTGGCTTCCTTCTTTTTTTCACCTTCCTAGAATTTCACATGTATGGGAAAAACTATAGCTTAGTAAGAATATGTACACTCTAAAACTTAAGTCCAAGCCCCCCTATTTATCAGGAGTAAGTTAGTTGTCCTTTCTGTGCCTCAGTTTTCCCTTTTGTAAAAAGAAGATAATAATGGTTCCTTCCTCCTATATTTGTTGTGAGACTTAAATTATATATGTAAGTGCTTACTACAGTACTTGGCATACAATAAACATTTCAAAAAAGCTCTTGTTATTCTCACAAACCATAGTGTATTTAACCAAGACTCTATTAAACAGCGTTTGAGTTACTTCCAAATGTTTCTATTATAAACAGTACTGTCATGAATATCTTTTACATATTCATTATGCTCATGTATAAGTAGGATCAATACATAGAAAATATATATATGCCACATGAATTTCTTATATTGCTAGATATTGCTAGGTTACCCTCCAGACAGTTTTTATCAATTTACACTCTCACCTGTAATGTAGGAGGTAAGTTTCCCTATGTCTTGCTAACCATGTACTATCAAACTTTTCTTTACCAACTTAAAATAGTGAAAACAGTGGCATATTGGGGCACCTGAGTGACTCATTTGGTTAAGCAACTGACTCCTGATTTAGGCTCAGGTCATGATCTCACAATTCATGAGATCAAGCCCTGCCTCAGGCTCTGTGCTGACGTCTAGGAGCCTGCTTGGGATTCTCTCTCTCTCTCTCTCTCTCTCTCTCTGCACCCCTCCTTTGCTTGCACTCTCTATCAAAAAAAAAAATAAACTTTTTAAAAAAGTGGTATATTATTACGGTTTTATATCTGTCTTTCTCTTACCATGAGTGAAGTGTTTTCATCTGCTTGAGTCATTTTCATTTCCTTCTTTTGTGAGGTTTTCTATATTTAAAAATTAAGTACTTTTGGGACACCTGGGTGGCCCAGTAGGTCAAGCATCCAACTTTGGCCCAGGTCATGATCTCACGGTTCATGGGTTCAAGCCCGGCATCAGGCTCTGTGCTGGCAGCCATGAGCCTGGAGCCTGCTTCAGATTGTGTCTCTCTCTCTCTGCCCCTCCCCCACTCATGCTCTGTCTCTCTCTCTCTCTCTCTCTCTTAAAAATAAATAAACATTAAACATTTTTTAATTACTTTTGTATATGATTCCAGTTTTATTCTTTTTCTATGTTTATGATGCTTTCAGTTTTTTTATTTTCATAAAGTTGAATTAAATAATTTTAATGGATTTCAGAGGGTTTATGTCATTTATAGAAAGAACTTCCAAATGGTTATGAAACCATCCCCAATATTCCTCTGGTACTACTATGGTTTAATATTTTAATATTTATGCCTTCAACCCATCTGGTTTTATTTTGGAAGAGATAGGGGTCATCCTTTAGGCTTTCTTTGAAGAAACCATCCAATTTATTGGATAATTGACAATTTATTGAACAAAGCATCTTTTCACCATGATTTGAAATACCACTTTTATATTAAAATCCCCTATACATTCAACTCTATTACATAATTTTCTATTCCTTCTATTAATATACCAGTGCCACACTTTTAATTAATGTAGCTTTACTGTAGCATATACATATTAATATATCGTCAGCAAATCTTTCCTAAATATCTCTCTCTCTCTCCCTCCCTCCCTCCTTTCTTCTCTTTCTCTCTCCCTTTCTCTGTCTTGTTAGAATCTTCCAGACTATAGTTCCTTGATCATTTTTCCATATGAAATTTAGAGTCAACTTGTCTCTTTAAAATGAAAATGCCCTACTGGTACTTTAGCTTAAATTAATTGATTAATTTAGGAAGAAATGTCAGCTTTATAATATCATTTTCCTATTTAAGAGAATGGTATGCCTTAACATCTGTCCAAGTTTTCTTTTTGTTCTTTAGTGATATTTTTATTAATTTTTAAATTAATTTTATTACTTTCATTCCTAGTATTTCATATTTTATCACTATTATAAACGGGAGTTTTCTTCTATTACATCTTATACCTGGTTGTTGTTAGTCTCTTGTTCTTGGAGGCTCATTTTCTTATCTCCAGATCTAATACTCTGAACATTTTCTATCCCCATAATCCATCAAAATTTTCTGGAGCTCTGACCAACAGTTACTAACCAAAAGATAAAACAAATGTCATCATGGTCGTGAAGTTAACATAAACATATGCATCCTATTTACTTTAGGGACTTAGGATAGAAATTCAAGCTAAATAAGAAAAATAGTCACAGATCAATGGAACAGAAGAGAGAGCTGAGAAACAAATCCATGTTTATATGATCAATTAATCTATGACAAAGGAGGCAAGAATATACAATAAGAAAAAGACAGTCTCTTTAACAAATGGTGTTGAGAAAACTGGACAGCTACATGCAAAAGAATGAAACTGGACCACTTTCTTACTCCATACACAAAAATAAACTCGAAATGGATTAAAGACCTAAACGTGAGTCCTGAAACCATAAAATTCCTAGAAGAAAATATAGGCAGTAATTTCTTTGACATCAGCTATAGAAAAAATTTTCTAGGCATGCCTCCTAAGGCAAAGGAAACAAAAGTAAAATTAAACTATTGGGACTACACCAAAATGAAAAGCTTTTGCACAGTAAAGAAAACCATCAAAGAAACAAAAGGACAATCTACTGAATGGGAGAAGATATTTGCAAATGATATATCTGATAAGAGGTTAGAATCCAAAATATATAAAGAATTTATACAACTCGATATCAAAAAAATAAATAATCCAATTAAAAATGGGCAGAGAACCTGAATACACCTTTCTCCAAAGAAGACAACAGGCACACGAAAAGATGCTCAACATCACTAGTCATCAGGGAAATGCAAATCAAAACCACAATAAGATATTATTTCACACCTGTCAGAAAGGCTAAAATCAACACAAGAAACAAGTGTTGACAAGGATGTGGAGAAAAAGGAACCTTCATGCAATGTTTGTGGGAATTCAAGTTGGTACAACCACCATGGAAAACAGTATGGAGGTTCCTCAAAAAATTAAAAATAGAATGTCTATATGATCCAGTAAGTCTACAAATAGGTATTTACCCAAAGAAAATAAAAACACTAATTCAAAAAGATATAGACACCCATATGTGTATTGCAGCATTATTTACTAGTTAAAAAATGGAAGATCTGAGTGTCCATTGATAGATAAATGGATAAAGAAGATGCAGTATATAAATCTTAATTAAAGACCACCAGTGGTTTCATTGACTCATATTTCCCATTATATTTCTTTAATTATATCTCAATTTACCATTTTATAAAATGAAATAAAAAAACTAGAAAACTTTAATATGACATATAATCTAATTAAATAGTTTTGGGTATACTAAGTACAGTGGACTGTCCCCACTATGACCGTCAATGAGTCATGCATGCCTTTACATAATCCCTTCAATGCAAAAGAAACTATGGCTTGCTTCTTAGTCAACAGAATATGGTAAAGATAGTAAGATAATCACTCCCTTGATTACGTTATATTATATGGCAAAGTGATGGCATAGTCACTCCTATGCAGTTACATTATGTAAGACTTCGTTTTTCAGACTGGAGAAAGAGATACTTCTGTTGATCTTGAGTCAGTATGCTGCCATACTGTAAAAGGGCCATGAGTCAGGATTATAAAAGGACTCTAGGAATTACCTGGTTAATTGCCAGCAAAAAAATGGAACCTCAGCCTACAACCTCGTGGATCTGAATTCTGTGAACAATCACAGGAGCTTGAAAGTTGACCCAGAAAGAAATGCAACCCAGCTGGCCCTTTGATTGCAATCTTGTAAAACCCTGAGAAAGGACCTAACTAGAGTATTCTTGAACTCCTCATCCAGGGAAACTGTGAGATAAATAAATGTGTGTTGTTTTAAGCCTCTAAATTTGTAGTAATTTGTTACAGCAACAATAAAAATCTAATACACTACACAAATCCTGTCCCTGAATGCTACAACTATAAACAGTAAATAGCTCATAGTTTAGTAAATTTATGGTGGCACTTAGTCTTGAATGAAATATCAGTATAACATAGTTTCATTCTCTCTCTAAATTTACGGTACTGTGAATAGGGAATTCCAGAATATCCTTTAGATACTTCAAAGCTCAAAACTTTAACATAACTCTTTCATACCACTTACTTCAAAACTTAAGCTAAATATTATTCATCAGCATTCAGAATTTATCTAAGTTGAAATATTTTCTAAGTGCAAGAGTCTATTTGAAAAATAAAAATATGGGGCGCCTGGGTGGCACAGTCGGTTAAGCGTCCGACTTCAGCCAGGTCACGATCTCACGGTCTGTGAGTTCGAGCCCCGCGTCAGGCTCTGGGCTGATGGCTCGGAGCCTGGAGCCTGTTTCCGATTCTGTGTCTCCCTCTCTCTCTGCCCCTCCCCCGTTCATGCTCTGTCTCTGTCTGTCCCAAAAATAAATAAAAACGTTGAAAAAAAAATTAAAAAAAAAAAAGAAAAACAAAAATATTATTTTAATTTTAACTGAAAAATTGGCAGGGAGGGGAACCCAGAGTCTTATTTTTGAGTAATTGAAATGCCTCATTGATCTCTGCTTCTGCCTCTTCAGATACCACTGGAGTGTAAAATACAGTGCTTTTCTTTTTTTATGGTCAGAAACAAAATCACAATAGCCTATCTATAGTTATATCTATGGCAAAGCCAGTTTTCAAGAATTTCACACAATATAGCTATATGAACACCCAGCACATGGGTTCAACTTTGACATTCAATGTCTCGGTTTTAAGGCAAATTATTCCATCTCTTTCATACAGAATATTAAGATGTTGGCTTACAAAATAATATGCTGTCTGATCAAACCCTTTTAATGCCTGCAGTCCTAGAACTCAAAAATATTCTTTCTAGTAAAAGTTATTTTCTTTTTCTTCTCCCACACATTGTAAGAGTCTATGAAATTAGCGTATGACATGCTATTGAATGTAAATCCTAGTGTATAATTTACCCTCAGTCACTCAGAGAAAAGAATCACATCCAAAGTCACATTTTAGAGAGACCCTGTAGGTTGTAGATAAGAGTTTTCTAAAGAGGATGGGAATTTACACTACAGACTTATAAAAGCTTGTCCCCACACAGGATCAGAGAGAAGCATAGACCAAAAATGAGGGAAGCAAGACCGTTTATTTGTAGAGTTGTATTCATCATTTAGTTTTAAGTTGTCTTGTTCTACACTGTTAATACTAAACCTTCTGGAAACCTGGTACACAACAACCTTATATTAGCCATACTGCTATAATTTATTAAATATAACAAAATACATATTCTAAGGATGAGGAAGTGAAAAAAGGAGACCTTCACCAAACCATCTTGCCTTAGACCAACATAGTAATAGCATGAATAATAACAGCCAATGTTTATATGATACACTATGTGCAAAGCAAAGCACTTATCTATAGGTAGTGAGTCAAATGCCTTAAGTTGGCTTCCTCTGAAGCAGACACTGGGGAAATGAATTGTGTGAAAGTATTTAATAAAAGAGTTTTTAGGAGACATAAGAGTGGTGAAATGGGACCAGGAAGTGAAGGAGGCCAAGCAAAGATGTGAGCCATGTTGGAGGGAGAATGACCAAAGCTCATGGGACCTCTGGTGTAAAACATATCTCAGAGTTCATTAATATCACCCATGTGTGACTTACGGCTAGGGGACAAGGAAGATGAAGGATTATACTCAAAAAGTGTTAGTCATTGATTAAAATCTGGGGGAAGAGGGGAACAAGGAACAAAAAACTACTGAGTGCTTTTGGGTCTTGAGTAATACAAATAATGCAGGTTCTGACAGGCAAGTGCAGTTGACAACAAACACACCAGGTGCTGGCTCGGAAGGGACAGCTCATCTGGAACATGCATGCACAAAAAATGGAAAAGAAATCTGAGGATACTGGACAACCCACTTGCTACATAACTCCCACAACCCAGTGAAGTAGCTATTGGTTTTATATCTATTTTACAGCTGAAGAGACTGAAATACAGAAAGATTGAGATGTCCAAGATCCTACGGCTGACAAGTGTCAAGCCAGGATTTGAAACTAGGCCATCTGGCTTCAGAGTCTGCATATTTATCCATTGTGTTATTAAATCAAGTGCTAGAGCAGAGCATGCAGTGGCCCAAGGCAGAACCAGAACCACGCATAGGAACTAAACAAGAGAGAACAGCCTAGAACCAGAAATGACTAGCGTGCAGCCCCAGTGTACCCAAGCAAAGTGATCCTTGTTTGGGGAAGGTGGGTAATTAGATCTTCTATTAAGTGATTAGAGCACATCCAGGCATCAGACACTTGGGCTACATACACATAATCATTCATTTTTGCTCTAAGCTTGCAAGGGAGAGGAATTATTCCAAACAGGGAAGTAGCTGTAGGGAGAGGGCAAGAACAAAAGAAAAATTTCTCTCCCTTTTCTCTTTCCCTAATTTTCACTTCCTCCTTTCCTTCTGCAAACACACACACACACACACACACACACACACACACACACACAGAGGGAAATCTGAAAGCTTCTTTCAGTTTGCTTCTGATATTTATTGAAAATAATTAGAGAAAGTTGGCAAAGACATTAAACTCAACACACCATAGTGAAGACCAGTGTCAGAGAATTTCCTATAAGCTGAGTATGCCTATCAAAATAGCTTGGGGAACAAATAGCTTTTTAATTAATTTTAAAAGCTAGTTGCTTCAATATACAACTTGAGACAAGCTGAGAAGATCTGTGATCCATAAAATATCTTTTTGTTGATCAGGTTACCACTGAATCTAATTAGATCTTCCCTCATTTGAATATTATAGATTTTCAACTTTTAAAGAGTCCTTTATGGCTTTTAGCAACAGGGCAGACTGAGACGTACAGACTCTCCTCATATTACCAGCATAACAAAATGCTGGATAAAATATAAGCCCCAAATTAGTTTACATACCTGGGTAATAATAATAAATAAGAAAGGTAAATCTCAAGTGCCTGAAATGAAGCAGGAACTCAATGCCAGAAATGTAAGTAAAGAAGCAGAAACCATGGATCTGGAAGGCAGGCCCAGGAATGATAGCACAGAAAATCAAGTCCTGGAGCAGGCTTAAAACCTAGGGGAAAACAAACAAACAAACAAACAAAGTAAAACAAAACAAAACACCCAACGGCACAGGCAAATGAGGAAATAATTTCAATCTGGACCTCAAGTTGAAGAAAAAAGGGATACTTAATTATCCCTTCAGTAATTAAAACCCCAAGGCTGAACCATACTTGGATAGATTTCTCTATTTAAAAATATATATTTATTTTTTAATTGGCATAGACATTTACAAATAGAACAAGAGAACCTGTTAAAGATGCCAGAAAGAGATCAGATACAAATGGGAACTGGATATATGGCACAGATCACATTAAAAATACCAGAGGAAAAGGGATACAATAGCCAATGAATTCTGGTAGGCATTTTGATTATCCTTAAGAAAAAATAAAATACCCAAGGGATACAGGAGTGCTGATACATAGGGGCACTTTTACCCCAATGTTTATAGGAGCACTTTCAACAATAGCCAAATTATGGAAAGAGCCTAAATGTCCATCAACTGATGAGTGGATAAAGAAGTTGTGGTTTATATATACAATGGAATACTACTTGGCAATGAGAAAGAATGAAATATGGCCTTTTGTAGCAATGTGGATGAAACTGGAGAGTGTTATGCTAAGTGAAGTAAGTCATACAGAGAAAAACAGATACCATGTTTTCACTCTTATGTGGATCCTGAGAAACTTAACAGAAGACCATGGGGGAGGGAAAGGGGGAAAAAAAGTTACAGGGAGGGAAGGAGTCAAACCATAAGAGACTTTTAAAAACTGAGAATAAACTGAGGGTTGATGGGAGGTGGGAAGGAGGGGAAAGTGGGTGATGGGCATTGAAGAGGGCACCTGTTGGGATGAGCACTGGATGTTGTATGGAAACCAATCTGACAATACATTTCATATTAAAAAAAAAAGAAAAAAGAAAAGAAAATGGGGCCCCTGGTGGCTCAATCGGTTGAACATCTGACTCTTGATTTCGGCTCAGGTCATGATCTCATGGTTTGTGAGATCAAGCCCTGCACTGGGCTCTGTGCTTGGGATTCTCTCTCTCCCTCTCTCTGCTCCTCACTTGCTCATGCTCACTCTTTCTCAAAGTAAATAAATAAACTTTAAGAAAAAAAAAGAAAAAAGAAAGTAAACTAAGATCTCTATCTCACACCATACCCAAAATTACATTCCAGATAGATCAAAAACATAAATATAAAAATCAAGTCTTCCAAAAAGTATAGGAAAGTATTTCTATGATATTTGATTAGGAAATTATTTCTTAAACATATCATAAAAGGCACAAATCACAAAGAAAGGGATTGAGAAAACTGGAATGGTAGAGTGTACCATTGTCAGCATATTTGCTGCCCCTCCTACCAGGTTCAACTGTGGGAGATTATATGCCTTCATCCCATGTCATTGCTTTGGCCAGTGAAATGTGGCCACTATCACCACATATAGTGATATGTGCCTCTTGCAAAGAGAAGCTGAAGAGACTTCTTTTGGGTCTATACATTGTCATTTCTCTCTGCCACAAGAACAGCAGGCCCAAGATAGAAGCTGTGTCTTCATCTGTGGTCCCTAAAGTGAAGATATGGAGCAAACAGAGCCTATCAACCTATGTAAATAAGAGTGAGAAATACACTTTTGTTGCAGTAAACCCTGAGATTTGGGAGTTTTGTTATCACAGCATGCTTTAACTTAAGCTGACTGAAACACTTAGCTACACTCAAATATAAAAATGCTGCATACATGTATACATACATATGTATATGTATGTGTATATGTATACGTAAAAGATACCACAGACAAAAGATTAGGTATCAATATTTTCAATGTATATAATCAACAAAGAAATTAGTATATGGAAAACATGAAGAATATCTACAAATCAATAAGAAAAGCAAAACAACTCAAGAGGAAAAGGGCAAATAATATGAATAGCTATATTGTAAAAATAAATAACTAAATGGTCTATAAATATACTAAAATAAGCCCAACCTCATTACTAATCCGGAACCAAAAACTAAAACAAAAAGATATACCAATGCATGCACAACAATATAGCAAAAACTTTAGTCTGACAATATAAAGTAATACAAGAATATGGAGCACAAGGAATTTTCAAAAACTGCTGGAAAGAGAGATGGATATAAATGAGCACAACTTTAGAGAAACATTTGACAGTATCTAGTGGAGCTCCAGAAACTCCACTCCTAGGTATACACCCTAAAGAAACTCTTTTACACGTACACAAGTTAAAAGGTACACACCTAAAAGACTTTATTGTTTGTAATAGAAAAAAAAAAAGTGTTAAAACACCCTATGTATCTATCTAGGGAAGAATGGATTTTGAAAAACTGAATATTCCAATAAGGTAATGCCAAATAATAACAAATAGTTTAAAATAAATGAACTAGAGAGACATATATCAACACATGCAGATCTCAAGACTCACCACTTAGTGGAAAAAAAGTGAAGGAGATATATTATGGATACAGATATAGACATAGATACAGATGTAGATAGATATAAACAGACATATTGTATGGATACCACTGAGTAAATGTAAAACCCATCAAACAATACTGTGAAGGGGGGATGTGTGTGTGTGTGTGTGTGTGTGTGTGTGTGTGTGTGTGTGTGTTTAGTGGATCATACATTAGCAGCAAAGTCTAATAACAACAAAAAGAGATATACATGCACCTTAGCATAGCAGTTAACTTTGGGGAAAAAATGAAATAAAATAAGTTGTGAGGTTTCACTAGATCTGTAATTTATATTTTTTAATTGTTTTGGAAACAAATATGGTTAAAAATGTTGACACTTGTTAAGTAAGGTGGTAAATAGTAATAATGTCGAGTTTTACTGAAGCCCTGTGATACTGGAAAACAGGGATGGTTGAAGAAATCTCCCCAACCAACCTTTTGTGTTTGGACAAAACGGCTTACTACAAAGAACCACTGGTCCCCGTATATACCAGAAAAGACTCACAGGTGTACCCTTGTTTATTTTAGACATGGCCACATACAGATCCTCCAAATTCTTTGCCTCATAAATGATTAGCTGAACTGCTTGTCCCAACTAAACAGTCAGAACAAAACATGTGTTGATCCAACTGAGGTTAAGATTCTCTCCTAGCCCCAGGTCCCTGAACTTTGGCAAGCAAACAACTCTGTCTTCACAGGCCCTCCTCAGAACAGACTGGCCTCAGGACAGAATGTTCTCTAATCTACTAGTCAGCTTTCTTTCTTTTTTTTTTTTTTTATTTTATTTTATTTTTTTTTTTTACTAGTCAGCTTTCTAGTCTTTCCTTTCCCCACTTCCCCACACCTTTATACAAAAGAAAGTCTCCTTTCGCCTGACTCTTGAGATGCCTGCAGATTTTACTTCTTTGCGTTTTGAATACTTCATAATACAAAGTAGATTTTGAAGAACTCTTATTAAATAGAAAAAATAGTTGATTAAAAAGTTGAAACAGTAAGGGGCACCTGGGTGGCTCAACCAGTTGAGCATCCGAGTCTTGATTTCGGCTCAGGTCATGACCTCACAGTCATGAGATACAGCCCGCATTGGGCTGCTTACTGTGTATGGAGCCTACTTGCGATTCTCTCTTCCCCTCTCTCTGCCACCCCCCCCAACTTGTGCTCCCTTGCTCTCTTTCTCTCAAAATAAATAAATAGGCTTTATTTTTAAAAAGTTGAAACAGTTGTTTTTCAAAATGTGTTGATAAAAACAGCAACAGGACTCAAGTCATACCAACTTTCTAGTAGATGTAGGATTAAGAATTCCCAATTGGCCAGGCTTGTCAGGAAACTGATATGAAATACAAATGAAGGAACCGAGAATGTTAAATCTGGGAAAGAAAAGATTCAGAGAGCAGAGCAGCTGCCTTCAGATATACAAAGGGTTGTTATGTGGGAAATGGAATAGGAAGTTTCTGTTTGTTTGTTGCCATTAAGTAGAAGTGTGTTAAAAAAAAAAAAAAAAGCATGATCAGTAAACAAGCTTTAGGAAGACTTCAGCACAATCTAATAAAGAACCATCTAAGAGAGTTGTCCAAAGGTGGTATGGGATACCTTGCAAGCCATGAGCACATCACCAGTGCCAGTATCCACACATGATCTGCATGAACACTTAGAACACAGTATTGAATGGTTATTGGACCATGTAACCAGACAGCTTCTGGAGTCTATGGTTCTGTCCACTGGACAGACAGCACGGAGAAAACTTTAAGAGCCAGGCCATCGTTTATTGCCAAGATTTTCCAATGCCAATAATTTCCAGTCTCATTAAACACAAGTAGCAGAAAGAAGATAGCAAATACCTTTCATTGGGAGATATATGCTTTAAGAATTTTTTTTTAAAGAGAAGGAGCAAAATCAAAACAATGAATAAGTACAAGAAATCATTCTTTCGTCAGAATGGGCACATAAAAATAAACCAAAATAACTCTCACTCCCAAACACCAGATGTAGCTATGCTTCTGTCTTTAATGGTACTGCATCCATTTTAGAGCTTTTATAAGACTAAGCAAAGTATAAAAAAATTAATGTGAACTCTTCATCAAATTATGTGATGGCTGAATGTTAGGGCAAAGAGAGGCTTTTTCTCAAAAAGTCATAAAAGGAAAGTGAATGGCTATATCAATCAATCCAACATAATCTAGACAATACAAGGTTCTGGAATAGCAAAAGAAAATGACAGCTGATGTAAGAGCTAAGCCATTCTTTTAGACAAAGGAAAAAACTGTTTTGCAGATTTTTCTATCAATTATTTTCATATTCCAGCCTCCATGACCATGAAAGCCACACAAGGGGTATAATTATATTTCACAGAAGCTGTTCTTGTTTTAAATCTGCCCTTAATATAAGGCAGCCAACAGAGGAAATTATATTTAATAAGACATCTGGCTTCTAAATGAAGATGCATCCCATTTTTATTCTAAAATAATTTTAATTTGGTTTGTAATTGAAACATGAAATTGATGTCATTTGGAGTTTCCTGTCCCAGAGAATTATTTTTACAAAGAAAATACCAGAATATTTTCATGATACAAGACTATGCTTTTATGACAAATCTGAATAGATGTTTTGACATTAACATCTTCTAGGAGAATTTAAATTTTTTTTATTCATGAGATTATGTTTGCTTTAACATAGGAGAGTGGCTTTATCCTCTGATGTCTTTTTATTTTAATATTTATTTCCTAATCTTTTTAATCTATTTGTTTTTCCAAAGTTAGTGTTTTTACTTATTCCTGTTTCTGTTAAATAAAATTTCTTCTGTTTCATTTCATCTCCCCTATTTTTCTCCTCCTTTGCTTTTCTCTCAGCCTGCATCTTGGTCCTTCTTTATTCTATCTTTGTAGCTGAAAGGCTTCATAACTATGTGGTATCAAGGGACACAACCAAATGTTAGTGGAAGGAGTTATTTTGCATGCAGAAAATCCTCCTTTAGGGAAAGACAAAAAAAGATTTAAAAATTTATCACAGAAGGTAGTTAAAAGGTGAGGTGACAAAATAATAAAAGAATGTCAAAACAAAACAAAGCAAAAGTCAGACCACTGAATATCTAGCAATTAAGATTAGTGGCTATTACATTTACCAAAACAAAGCAACTTATAAGTTCTATTTTTACTAAAATACTTACTGATAACTTATTACTAATTAAAAAGTAAAATATTTGGTACTGACAGTACAGATGCAAGGAAAATTTGATACTATGGGGAAATTATCACTAAGAAAAAATTATTTCATGTCCAACATCTGATCTATTCTTTTAAAATAAGAGATTGGGGCGCCTGGGTGGCTCAGTCGGTTGAGCGTCCGACTTCAGCTCAGGTCACGATCTCACGGTTTGTGAGTTCGAGCCCCGCGTCAGGCTCTGGGCTGATGGCTCAGAGCCTGGAGCCTGCTTCCGATTCTGTGTCTCCCTCTCTCTCTGCCCCTCCCCCGTTCATGCTCTGTCTCTCTCTGTCTCAAAAATAAATAAACATTAAAAAAAAAATTTAAAAAAAAATAAAATAAAATAAGAGATTAACTGGCGAAAACTGAATCTAGTGAAAGCCTATACACAAAGCCATCACTTCTCAAAATAATTGGCCTCCTATGTCTTCTTAAAATTATACATGCAGTTATTCCTGAGTTTATCTGAAAAATAAAAATACACTTATAATTTAAAATAAAGTTGATTATATAAAAAGGTTGTTTCCCCAAAATATAAAACATTTTACCACATTATTTCTGTTATCATATACATTATAATACAGATTTTATGAAGATCAAATGGAGTGTATTTGTTAGGATGCTGAAACACAGCTGGCTCAATTAAAATGTCTGAATGAGGCTTTTTGCCTGCAGCAGAAATTGTTACATAATTACTACAATGCATCTGCTATATTTTTACTTTCTTTAAGAAAGATGAACCCAGGTGATTTCTGGGTTCTCTAATAAGAATCAAGAAGGACAATTGTAGAAACTAAAAATGTAAATAAAATATGTGGAACTCAGAGTAATTCAAGAACTTTGCCTGTGAATAAAATTAGTCATTCATTTTTCAAGAGTTTAGAGATTTTGTGGTAGTTACTAAGAAAATTTCATAGCAACGTTCATCAAAAATAAACTAATTGTCATAATAAGCAATGTCATAATAAACTTACTGTATGTATCAGATTGAGTACAGGAAAATCAAATTAAGTTCAGGAAGACTCAAAATTGAGTTCAGGAAGCTGAAATGCATTATATATATATCAACTTCTAATTTCAGCTGTTTTTAACCTTTAAATTGATGAACATTCCAAGTTAAAGATGTTTCCTTTTTAGAAAAATAGAAGTACACAAAGTTGTCTTGATAATAGGAGTTTATTTCATTTTGGTTTTTTTTTTTTTTACAGTAGGCTAATATTATATCTTCTACAATCTTATTTTCCCATATTTTTAATCTAATAAAAACAACTCTAAATGGTATTTATGAATCTTGTTAAGAAATCTTCAAATACAATGGATTAACAGGTTTATTGAATTATCCGTTTGTGAACATCTGAGAGGAGTGGTTTGGCATTTTACTCATACAGTGAGGTAAAAAAAAATTATAGACTACAAAGAACACATAAGATTCATAAATGTGTAGGGGCGCCTGGGTGGCTCAGTCGGTTAAGGGTCCCACATTTGACTTGGGCTCAGGTCATGATCTCACAGTTAGGGAGGTTGAGCCCCATATCAGCCTCTGTGCTGACAGCATGGAGCCTGCTTGGGATCCTCTCTCTCCCTCTCAATCTGCCCTCCACCCTCTGCCCACCACTGGTGTGAACGTGCTCTCTTGCTCTCTCTCTTTCAAAATAAATGAATAAACTTAACCCAGTACTTTAAAAAATGTGTAAAATTTTACACAAATAACTACATAGGGAGAAAATATTCCTCAGCAGTTTTCAGGGGAAATCATGTCATTTCTGATTCATTTATATTTGGCAATGTAAATACTGTTTCTTTAGACATTCTATCTAGGACCTGTGAAAACTCTGAAGTCTTTCTAAAATGTTTTGCTTAGAAATAGTGGCCTTAAAATATGTTGAAACCACAAGAATTGTATTTCTATTTGGAAGGAGTCAAAGTGGCCATATTTCAAAGGATATCACATATCAACTATAGATGTTACCTTACAACAACACAGTTAAGTTTTACAAAGAGAGGAAATGAGTGAACCACTGTGTAAGTTTTCTTAATTACTAAGAATTCCACTCAAACTAGAATAAGCATACAGAGGTGTGTTTTTTTTTTATTACTTAAAAAGAAAAAATAGAAATATTTCAAAGGGGGGCACCTGGATGGCCCAGTGGGTTAAGCATCCGACTTCGGCTCAGGTCATGATCTCATGGTTCCTGAGTTCAAGCCCCGCGTCAGGCTCTGTGCTGACAGTGTGAAGTCTGCTTGGGATTTTCTCTCTCCCTCTCTCTCTCTCTGCCCCTCCCCCCACTGGTGCATATGTGTGTGTGTGTGTGTGTGTGTGTGTGTGTGCATGTGCTCTCTCAAAATAAATAAATAAACTTTAAAAAGAAAAAAAGAAGTATTTCAGGGGATTTCAAGACAGAAAGTTCAGTCAGACTAACATAGCTGAGTCTTAGAAATTGGAAAGAGATCAAGAAATAGTCTTTCTTCCTTCACCCTCTGCCTAGTTTTTTTCTGCTCCTTCACTCCCGTGACCCAAACACCACCATGATTCCCAGTCCTAGCAAATTTATCAACACATCTGCACTCCATGTCAAAATTATAAATACTCGTTAGAGAGAATCAAAACTATTTCAATCGAGGCAATGCTTTCACCTTCCCTTGTTCTGATGTCTGTCCCTGAACTGCTAGCTGAGGTCAGGGAGAGCTAGGGACTTGTAATATATCTATAACTGCCAGAACTGCCCTTTCCCTCTGGAAAGGGAAAGCTCCCAGGGAAATGAAGTAATTTGGGCAACCGGTAATGCTATCTTCCAGAGATAAGTGTTATTAACAACTCAGTCCAGTTCTACATATGTTTCCATGCATATATATGTGCTTTGTTATTCATAAATGAGATCATACACTAAGTATTATTTAGCAAACTTTTTTAACTTTACACTGTATCTTGTATTTATTTCCACTAGGAATTCAATCTCATTCATCTGTGAAGGTATGTCATTGACACTCAGTTATTTCTTGGAGCTGAATGAAGTAGCTATAAACCTACATTTGATTATTTTTCCGGTTAACATGGAAAGTTTTAAAGGTTCTTAGAGGTCAATCTCTAGCAGTGATTAAACTGTGTTGAAATAGCTTATGTATACAGTAATTGAACATCCTAAGACCAAATCCATATTGCATAATGCATGATGCAATTAATATACTGTTTTGAAAAACAAAATGAACTAATTTACCTATTATTATATAATGAAATGAAACCCAAATGAAATACTTAAATTGGAGTTATTATGAATGAGAACTCAGCAGTTGCCCTTCAAAAATTTAGATATGCCCAAGCATCATTCAGCAATTTCCATTCCCTGTTGTCTGTGGCAGAATGCACTGAGAATATTTTCTTGCACCCATTATCATACTGCTCATGAAAATCTTTCTCTTCTAGCTTCATCATCACCCTTGACCACTTCACCCCACTATACCCCAGTTTAGTTCACAAAACTAGAAAGGGTGCTGAAGGCACAGTATTGACTAACATAGTACCTGACACAAAGTTGTTCCAAAGAAGCTCGACTAGACATATAAATGAAGGAATAAATAAATGAGTGAACACATTTCGGCGGTTCTTCAGGAATCTTTGAAAATACCCCCTTCCACCCTGGCACGATATGAAGAAAACAAATGTTTGTAAATAAAAGCGATAAAACTTGTAGCCATGGGCATTAAAATCTAATCATCATAAACTCTGCCCAAATGCAGTTCCTCAAACACAGCTTTGAAGCTGCAGAATTGTCCCTATGAGAAAGTAGGGGAGTAAAAACCTTTACCACTGTCATTCCCACCTCCAAACTTCTACAAGGTGTTTACCCCCCAATTAGTCTCCATTAAAATATTTGGTGTGGTTCTCCTCCATTAGTTGAGTGTTGACCTCAGCTGTGACACATAATAAACCTTTCCGGAAATCTCTCTCCTGGTGTGAGTTATGTGCTTCAGGAGGCTTATTTGTCCTCAAGGCTGAGCAACCATTTAAGAACATCACAATGGAAAAAATGACTGAAAGGCAAGTATGAACTGCTAGAAACAGGTGCCTAAGACAACAGAGCTGCCTTATAATTTTAAGAAGACAAAAAATTCAAATTATCCCAATGCAACCATCTGTTGAAACCTGACAAGCAAAGTAAGTACATTTTGTTTAAGTCTGGGTTGCTTGATTGTCTACATTCTTGGCACTTTTGAGTTATTTTCTTTCACTACTTTGAAGTCAAGTGGAAGTAAATCATGGAGTTTTAGTAATTCTAAATGAAAAGTCACAGAAAAGAACAACAGTAATGAAAGAAGAGAAGGGAGAAATATTGCAGTTTATTAGAAATCAAACTTTTCCAAAATTTAAAATTTATTTCACAATACAATTAAGTATACTATTTCAGGGAGAGGATTCATTTTAAAGATGTAATGCTGGCCTTGTTTATTAACAAAAATTCTTACTAACTTAAAAATAAATTATAATGGGTATTAAGGAGGGCACTTGTGATGAACACCAGGTGTTGTATATAAGTGATGAATCACTAAATTCTGTACCTGAAAATAATATTACACTGCATGTTAACTAACTGGAATTTAAATAAAAACTTGGAAAGGGTGTAGGGGGAAGAAGAAAAAAAATTTTAATAAATTATAAAACCGACATATTTTTGCTGAATTGTACACTCCTACCTAGTTCATTTATAGGGAGATAGGGCAGATGGACATTGTTTTATAGCTCTTAAATTCTCCTCTGTGCCTAACACAGTAGTCGATGATTGTGAATTTTAAGTTGAAATTTGTATAATGATATCCAAAGATCAATGCTACTAGATTTCATTTTAAACAACCATCAGTCCAACAAAATAAATCCTACTTGCAGAATAAAATGCTGAAATTAAGTCAACATCTTAAATATTACATTCCTCTTTTCCTTTACTCTTTTCACCCTCACTTCTGGCTATTGAGAGAAAGAGAAGGTAACAGGGAGAGACAAAGACAGAGAGAGAGCTCCTGCCACCCTAAAACACCATGTTTTATTCTAACAACGAGAAACTATTGTTTATTGACTTGCCTCTTCCAATAAGCACTGTTTTGACAAAGGAAATGACCTGAAGCATCTACACTCAGTCAACTTTGGGATTAAATCATAGCAGACTTTTTATCTCAACATTAAATCTGTTCATCTTGCCAGAATACGTTGTTGACATTTTACACATGGGGCCAAAGAGAATAAGGCACAGTATTCCAGCACTTTTGGTCATGTCTGGGATAACAGCCTAATTTACGATGGAAATAAGAAAATTAAGATAAAATAAATACCTGCCACCAAAAGATATTTGAATTTATTCAATTTCTTGCACACCTGATATTTGTCACATTTTTTTGTGGTGGGCATGAGATATTCAGCTTTCCAAAGAGCTAATTCTTGGATTTAGTGCAAGAAACAATTCTAGCTGTTATAGCAGGGGTTAAAATGTGCAAATGCCTGCGGCAATTCACTCTCTCTGACTAAGCTGTCAAAACATTTAAATTGTGTCCCTGTCAATCCTCCCTTCCTCCTCTACCCTCTCCCCAGCAGGGGTTCCCAGCACTGAATCTTTGTCAAAAGAGAAGATACAGTCAGATTAGCAAACTATACCTTTCTCAAAGATTTGTGTCATTTTTGTATAATCCTTGCTGATTCTTTTTAGTTTGATTTAGTGTAAATGCCCATACTTTAGGTTAGTTAACAACTTAGCAAAAGACAGTATGTGTGGTTAGTGATTGTGCTCTAAAAAAAATCCAAGTAACTGGAGATTGTCACTGTCTCTGAACCATGAGGAAAATAAGCACTTTGCAGAATCACTTTATAATTACTTTAACTGGTAAGTAAGAGTGTAGAATAAACTGTAGCAGAAACTTCACTAAATATGTTGCTGAAATTCTGAAATGTGTACAAGGGAACAAAGGGTAACACAAAGAATGCTGAGCCACAAAACATCACCTTAATATTATAAGTAATTAAATATTATTAAAATAGAACATTATATAATAAACACATTATATAAAAATCATTAAAATGTTAGAAAAAATTTTACTAGTAAACACCTGCCAAAAACAGGCTCTATGTCTCTGATTATTACATCTAATCTTCACATATCTAGCATTCATTGAGTGCCTACACTATGCTAAGTAAGTCTTGGAATATGAAAATGAAAGATACAACCTTTGTCCCTCTAATAGCTCACAGTCTAGGGACAGAAAATGGCCAGCAAGCTTATTTATTTATTTTAAGCTTATTTATTTATTTTATTTATTTATATTGAACACAAGCAGGGAAGGGGCAGAGAGAGAGGGAGAGAGAGAATATGAAGCAGGTTCTGCGCTGTCAGTGCAGAACCTAATGTGGGGCTCAAACTCACGAACTGTGAGACCATGACCTGAGCCAAAATCAAGATTCAGACCCTTAACCGACTGAGCCACCCAGACACCCCATGTTTTTCATTGTGATATTACTGCAGCAATTTTGAAACTATTTTTGTGGGTACTGTAAGACTGAGAATATGAATAATGTGATGGTGTTGCTGGGAGCCAGGTTCCAACTATGGAAAAGAAAGATAAATTTATGGAATGAGGTAGCCAAAGAAAACCCTGCAATTATCATAATAAAGATTCATTCAGACAAGAATTATCTATGGATGCAAAATCCAGGAGGAAATGTTTGATAAGAAGCAGGATATGTTCATAGTCCTAAGGTGTTTTTGCCACAGATTATTCACTGGTTGAAGGAGGAAAATAGTAACTGTTCAGTGGAGAAACTAGAAAACTCTTTGATTAGGTGATCAAATTAACATCACTACTAAGGGTAAGGCAGACATCAGATGCCACCAGTTGTTGTACCCTAAGAAGGACACATTGCTAATGCTGTATGTACCTAGGAACACACAATCTGAGTCCAATCATTAGGAAACACCAGACAAACCCAAGGTGATGAACATTCTATAAAATAGCGGTCTTATACTCTGAAAATATCAGTGTCGTGAAAGATAAAAAAAAAAAAAAAAGGTGAGGAAAGCTTTCAAATTTGGATACTAAAGAGATAAGACAACCAATTACAATACATGATTTTGAACTGATTCCCAATATTGGAAGGGAAAAAATGCTATAAGAGACATTATGAGGACAATTGACAAATTGGATTATGGACTATAGACTGGATAAAACTATTGTTTCAATGTTAAATTTCCTGAATTTGACAACTATACTATGGTAATGTAAGAGAGTATCATTTTTCTTAGGAAATAGACAATAAAGTACTAAGAAGTCAAAGGGAATGACATTGCAACCTATTCTCAAATGGTTTATAGAAATAAATAAAAATGGCATATATATAGAAAAAGATAATACAATAAAGCAAACATGGAGAAGTGTTCAAAATTATTAAATCTGGATAAAGGGTATATGGGAGCCCTCTATTATTATTTCAACCCTTTCATATGTTTGAAATAATTTCAAAATTAAACAAAGGCATCACCCTCATGGGGAATATTGATCATAGGGGAAGCTATGCATGTGTGAGGGCAAGGGGTATATGGGAATCTCTGTAGCTTTTTCTCAATTATGCTGCGAACCTAAAACACCCCCCAAAAAATTCAGTTTTAATTTAAAAAAAAAACAAATGAACAAACACAAAAGACAAGAGAGGTATAGGAGTTCTGGGTGATGTAAAGTCCAAGCTTTAATTTAAGGTAGATTGCTCAATAGTCTAAGTGACAGATATTATTGTCCTCGTTTAACTGAGAGGAAGTAGGGATTCAGAGGCCTCAAGATCTGATGCTACCTAGCAAAGAGAAGATAAAGCCCAGGTAAAGAGAGAATGAGCCAAGTTCTTCCCTTGGCTCCACTTACCATCTTAATTCAGTCCCTCAATAGTCATCTATTGATGGATGACTCACTGAAGGAAAAGCAGCCTCCCTCACATCATTTCCCCACCTCTTCCCACATCTGAAATGATGTGCTGCTCAAATCACTAATCATCTCCTTAAGGTTTCTGCATGTACTATTCTGTAACATTGGCCACGTACATTGTCCTTTTATTCTTTCGACATAGCTGAAGAAAAAGAACCCATTGTAAGATGTCTACTAGCAGTTTTCCCCAACAATAAGGGAAATGATACCTTTTCGTCGATATCTGGTTTCAGCTTTAATAAGTGTGATTTCTAGTTTTCTCAAGCTCCTTGCATACAATTTTGTGAATTGGGTAATATCCTGTAACCCAATTTTCCTAATAATAGGAGGGTAGTACTAGAGCTACATTACTGGACTGAGTTGAAATAGTATCTAGGGCTAAGTCTTGTGCAACATTTAAAACTATTTTTGCAATACATATCCCTCTAATCACCCACACTTCTTTCCTATACTGGCTTTCCCCTTTCTCAGTAATTTCTGGTATTAACTTTAGTTTTGGAGTCTGGCACATTTCTTTTTACTACGTGATGGCGCTGAGCCCTAGTTAGGGTCAGTCCCAGGAAGAGCTATGAAGTGGACAAAGATTATCTTTACTGCCTACCTTTCTCTCTCTTCACACCCCTGCAGTCTTCACTCAGCCCAGAATCCTGTAGTAGATGGTGAAACATGGCATCAAACCCTTCCCCTCCTTGTAGTATTGTAGATCCTCCCATCAAAAGAGAGATTCTATTTCTCTACCCTTTGAATCTGAATTTGGCCACAAGACCCTGCCAAATGGGACACTAACATGAGGTACAGCAGAGGCTTGAAAGTGCTTGTACTTGTTCCCTTGCTACGTCTGGAAATCGGAAACCACCATTTCACAGGCCTGTTGTAACATGGTAGAGGATAAGAAGCCACTGGAGGAGAACCACAGTATCCCAGCCCACAGCAGGCCAACTACCAGACATGTAACAGAGGCCATCTGGGACCAGCCAACCTCCAACTGACCTACCAACTTATCCAGAAGCATCTAGGAACCATAGACTCATGAGCAAATCCAGCTAAGACCAGCAAGAAAACTACCAAACTACCAAACTGATCCCATACTTTAACCATCACATACCTTAGTGTTTTAGGCCACAAAGTCTTAAGGTAGTTGTTTATGCAGCAAAAAAAGATAATTAATATAGACCTGAACACCTCCAAGTAGGAACTACTGTCACCCTGCCTCCTGGTTACCCATCTTTATCCAACTGTCAACCAACTACCCACCCAAGAGGTGAGATTTTCTCCACCATCAAAACTCATTTGTTTCACATATTTTACAACCTCAAAATCCTTGATTAAGCTGATAAACTGATACGAATTAATTCATTTATAATATCAAATAATTAATCCTAATTAATGTGATTAGAGTGTAATAAATAAGACAACACACATACACACAGAAAAGGCCCAAAAATAAGTTTTCCCACTTCTTCCATCACTCTCTTATGCAACATTCTGACTAATAGCAGCAAGGAAAGGATTTCTCCTTCCAAAACAGCAACTTGAGAATTCATAGGCTTACTTCTTTTTTCTCCTTCCAAGAAATAAAAGTTAATTGTTACTATATCTGCTAGAGATATATCCAAGTTATGAAATCATTGCTGTAACTCCTTATCTCCTTCCCTCTAGTCAAATTTGAATGGTTTCCAAATGAGTTGATTAACCTTTCTCTACCAAAATCAACATATCTTGAGTAATTTCCAACTCACTCTCTGAACAGTTAAGACCTTCAAATGTCCTCGTCTATTCCTCTATGAGTAGTCAATCCCCCCACCTCCAACGTCAAGGTTTATCAAAAATCTCAAATAACAAGTCAGATATGGTTTACATTCTCTCAATATGTTAGCAAGTCACAAAATGTTTATTTAACCTACAAAACTTGCCTCCTGAGTAGTCAACCATTGTTCTTTCCCAACTACAATTTTACAATAAACAGCATATCTGACTTCAAAAACATATCAATTCATTTGAGAAACACTCTGCACTTGCCTTACAGAGAAACTTCTTTCTCCTGATCTCATGATTCCGTGAGTAAGAACTTCTGCAACAATAATACTCCTGGCCTTCCTCCCCACCTCCTCACTCATTCACCCCAGGGGAAATAAAGGAAGTATATTTTGTGGACTTTGGGAGAAAGAACTGAGTTTGCAGAGGTTCTTCTGAGCTGCAATTTTTCATATCTGCCAGGCATATCCTAGTTGACTCTCTACTATGTTATAAGCATAGCAGGCCAGGTTCTACCCCCTACAAAGAGAATCCTACTATTTTGAAGGGTTAATTTCAATTAATAGGAGATTATTTAATAACAAAAAACAAAAACAAAAATAAAACAAATATCTTCCTGCTTTGATCTCCTGACCACCTGCACAAAGGCACTGGCTCTGGGACAAACAGGGACTGGAAACTAGGCCAGCTTCTTGCATACCAAGCCTGCCCCTTGGCACGTTTCTTCCAGCTTGTCTACCCAGAGGCAGTCCTTCTGTACAATCATCTTCCAGGAGTGGGTGTTTTCTTCTAATTCTTACGCCCAAAGGAAAAAGATGCCTTTTTCTAATTTGAACAAAGATAGTTTATGTGCTAGCAGCAGCCTATTGATTTTCAGCTGACTCCTCTATCCCTTAATTGATTCCCAGCTTAAGAAGGAAAGCAATGTGTCACTTATTTAGCTCCTAAAATTCCAACACTACTATGTACCAGAAATTATGATAGATATTAGGGGGGAAAAGATGAAGCAGACAGTCTCTGACTTCAAAATGCTCACTGTCTAGCTAAATTCCCTATGTTCTCAAAACCACTGTTTGTTTGGTTTTTTGGTTTGTTTGTTTGGTTGGTTGGTTGGTTGGTTGGTTGGTTTGATTTTGTATAGAAAGATGCAGATTGCTCTCTTTCTAGGGATGTCTATATTCTTGGCTCCCCTCTCAGAGTCTTAAGGACTCTTCCAGACATGGGTGAAATGGTGTGGACCAAGGGCTTAGAAGAGGGCACAGTGATAGTGAGGATAATAACACTGTGACTGATGAAATCAGACACAGGCATAGGACACAAGTTCCTTAAAAGTAGGTGAACAGCAACCAAGTAGGTGCACTACAAAGTTTACTTTACACACTGACAGCTACACACAGCACAACCAAACTGACGGGCACATGTACCTGCCCAGTAGAGGCACCCACGTCATGATAACTAAGCATTTGCTCAAGGTAAGATCCTGCTGTGTCCCTCAGAAAGCTCTCTCTGTCATTGCCACGGAGCTTTGTTATATCCTCCAAAGCCCACTCCCAGTTCTAGAGACTCTGACTAGGAATCTGCTTGCCCACCAGGGTTACTGCAAGCAGGTTTACTGCATGCTGGATGAATGAAAAGTCAGTGTCTCAATATAGTGTCTCTCAACAACTCTGTCTCAGGGCTGCCCAGGCCTACTCATGCGATCAGTAGAGACCCCATAAGCAAAGAGATGAGAAGAGCTGGGAGATGGCCAAGGGTGCTAAGGCCAAAAAATGACAGGAAGGCTAAAAATAAATAAGTAAATAAAAAATGACAGGAAGGCTGAAGGTTGTCAAATCCGAAATAGCCAGAAGCAATTTTCAAAGTGGAGTCAAATCCCAGAATCCAGGACCAGATAAAAGAGAGCCCAAACTACAATCTGGAAACAAATGAATGAGGAAAAGGAAACACAGAAAGAAGAGGATCCAGCAACTAACTAGAATATATAATAAAGACTACTCAGAGAGCTTTTTAAACTGGCTTTTTTATGCAAATACATTGCTCCAGTATAAGGGGTTAAGATCAAATGGACAAATAACAACTTACTCTGACATCCCTCATAGATAACACTTCTTTTTAAACTGCAATTTTTGGGGCCCCTGGGTGGCTCAGTTGGTTGAGTGTCTGACTTCACCTCAGGCCATGATCTCACGATTCGTGGGCTCAAACCCCACATCAGACTCTGTGCTGACAGCACGGAGCCTGAAGCCTGCTTTGGATTCTGTGTCTCCCTCTCTCTCTGCCCCTCTCACACTCATGTTCTGTCTCTCTCTCTCTCAAAATAACAAATAAACATTACAAAAATTTTTTTAAACTGCAGTGTTCAGGTGCCTTCATCTTAGGAGTAATAGGTATTGTAAATATATTTCCTCAACCAAAACTAAAACATGATCTTACAGCTTGCCCAAATTGCTTAAAACTCAAGCCACCTTGGGAAATTTGACTCCCAATAGTAATTTTAGATAGAGAGCACATAACTTTATTCAACAGCTACAACATTCCCAGCATTTTGTTAGGCACTTTACATCATCTCATTTAATCATTATACAAAGAAATACGAAAAAATTATTGTCACTTTCCAAATAAGAAACCAAGGCCTAATCAAATTAGGACAAAGTCATGTGCATGGTGGTATTAGAATCTGAACTGATGAAGTCTGGCTCCAAAGGTTACACATTGAACCACCACTACATCACCACAGAGCTAACGAGGGTAGATGAATATTTTTATTTGGCCAAAAGAAGGAAGAGTATTCTGCCAACAAATGATGCCCGGGAATCAAGTGCTAATCTAGGGAAAAGAAGGGGAGAAGGGAAAGAGTTGGCCACAGCTCCTGATGTTAAAAATGCTACTTTATAAGGCTGCTATCCCTACAACTAAACTGCCTGCTGGTGTAACAGGATCCCAAGCCTTATCATGCCTTCCTTCTCAAGACCTTCCATCAGGGTAATTTGCAAGTCTCTTTCCACCGAATCTAGTCATTGCACGCCAAATCTGCAGGCTGTATTCTTACTTCTCCTAGCCTCAGAAATAAATTCACATAACCACAACCTCATGAACCAAGTTTCTCCATTTCATATCTGAATGCCTAAATCAAATTTCACTATTCTGATTAAGGAAAAAAGAAGAGGTGCCTGCCATTAACAAACCACTGTCTGCAAAAAAGTAAAATAACTTACTCATTGGGACATTATTTTGTTTTCTTTTTGTTGTTAAGAAACCTTGCTGAAAAGGAAGTGGTTAGAGATCCAAATTAGAAGCTGGAGAGGACATTCACACTTAGTCACAATCCCTAGCCACACTCTATGTGTAAGGTAAAAAAATAGACCATTTCTCATCTGCTGTTAAAAAATAAAAATACTTGTACATGCTTGAAAAATATAGAACAAAATTATAAGGAATCAGCATAAACAACAACCTATGAAGGACTTTTTAAAGTTTAAGCATTAAAGTGACACACCTTCCCACTGAGAAATAAAAATAGATTATTACCTGATATGCTACATGCATCTACATGCTTCAGTTTAGGGTCATTCTTGCCAGACAATAAAGTCTAAAGGGAAAGGATCCCTATACCAAAGCCCGGTTCATTTTCCTCCTTTACTCCATCCCTGCCCAGAAGGAAGCCCATGGTTAGGAGACACCATTTCCTTGTGCCTTTCTCTTCAGTATTAAGTGTCTACCTATGAATGGTTGCTGGATGGTTTTTGAATATACAGTTTCATAAGCTGCCCTGCTTGGCTGGAAATTTTGAAATTGTTAAAAGGGGAGTATGTACATGTGTTTTATAGTCCTTCCTACCTCTCTTCCTCTGATCCCCAAGAGAAATAAGGTATGGTCTTGAGTCCGCCCTTCCTGAGACAGACTGGCCATCTCCCACCCCACATGCTACCACTGGCAGGCTCTTGCTCGCTTTCTCTCTCCAGGTTCTCTGGCTTCCTTCCCCATGTGGGTTGGTAATGGAAATGCATCCCATACAAGCTCTCCACTAGGTTTTGAGACAAAAGCTCTCTAGTTCCTTCCTCTGTATCTCATGCTGTCTTCAGCCTCTTGTTAGCAGATAATAATGGAGTAATAACAATGCAGTTCAGATCCCTGCTATGGATTGGAAGTGAGCAGAACAGGCATTTAACCCCTTTTAGTCCTAAACTGTTCAGGCTAACATAGCTTGTTCAATGGAGTCTCTGGTAGAGTACAATCTAGCTCACTGGAATTCTTCAACAGAAACATGGTATATTTTCTTCGTGCATTTTTTTCAGGATCCTGTAAAGAAGGATTACTAGTGAGCGGCTGGATCAAGTTTTTCCTAGATCCCAGACCTACTACAATTAAGACACCACAACCCAGAGGCCCAATACTCTATTTCAAGAAGAGCCATTATGCAGTTTTCATATTCACTCTTTCCCTCAACCATGGTGATTTACAATGTTTCAGATGGTGGCTATTCCTTCATCTTGGATTCCAAGAGGAAGGAGACTTGAGCAGAACTCTAGCCAAACCAAGGTAGGCATGCAGTGTAAAGTGAGAAATACATCCTGTCATAAGCCACTAAGACTTCACAGTTGTTACCCACCATAATCTACCTTATCCCAATACAGTGATTGATAATGATGGTGGTGGTGGTGTTTCAGGAGGTAGTTCAAACCTAAGTAGTAACAGTACATCAAATTTGGTGTGCCAAAATTTATGGTTGACAACATAGCCAGTACCGTCTTCTTGAGACTGGCCTCCAGGATGAACTGAACTATCCTAGATGTCTTAGGGCACTTTGAGAACAGCAGTGGAAACTGAATGTTGAGAAGAATCTGTTCAGGGTGCTGGGCAGCTCAGTCAGTTGAGCATCCAACTCTTGGTTTCATCTCAAGTCATGATCCTGCAGTTCATTCTGTAAAGGCTCACAGAGCAGAGCCTGCTTGGGATTCTCTCTCTCCTCTCTCTCCTCTCTCTGCCCCTTGCTGCTCCCTCTCTCTCTCTCTCTTTCTCAAAATAAATAAATATACTTTAAAAAAAGAGAGAGAAGAATCTGCTCAAGTCTCCTCTGAGAATGTAGGACCTGCAGTGAATGGTTTCACCACCACTCCCACATTCTAGTTAGGGCCAGTGCCCCATCTATTGACACATAAGATAACACTGATGCCTCAATGTCTATTTACACCCACTTACATATATATTGAAGGTTTATTATGTAATTGTAGAAGCACAAGCAAACATCTCTACCCTGAAATTTCTCTCCCTTCCAGATGTTAACAGTGCCTTTAGCATCCCCATTTTCATTGTTCAAAGAATCAAATGTTAACAACTAAACAGGAGTTTTGGCTAGCTAAGTTTAAACTCCCACCACAAATAACTTCTCTTTTGCATCCTTGACAAATAGCCATCCTGACTACTTACAAGAACAACTTGTCACAAGGTGACTTCTTTCATTTGGCCTGCAAAAATTGTTAGAAAATTCTTCCTTATAAGGTTGAAATTTGCCTCCACATTCTTTTCTTTTAATCTGACATTTAAAGCTTGTGACCATTCTACCTGTCTTAAATTTACAATGTTTTCTAAGTTTCCAGGGAAGAGGTTAATCTTGGCAAGAAATGAGGATTTGAAGAAGCAGATTAAATGTTTGTTAGAAAAATATTCTCTCTCCGGGTCCTTGGAGTTAGTCTGTCCTGGATTCTGAGTCATGTATAGTCCAGGACAATTACAGAGATGGGAAAAAAACAGCCCCTAGATAAATGGAATTAGTCGAACAGGGATAGATAGGAAGCCACCTTGGGTTGATATAGAAGTTGTAACTTATTTTTTGTGTGCTGTTCTCCTTCACCTTTCTACTTTCTGTAAAGACTTGCTACTAATTATAGTCTTATCCAGGATCATTAAAACCTATTAGTCTGTAACTCGATGAAGGCAGGGACTTGTCTTTTTTGTTTCTTTTTTCTTTTCTTTTCTTTTTTTTTTTTTTTTTTTTTTGCTTACTTTCTTTTATCAGCACTGCCCATCCCTGAACCTAGCATATATTAGGCACTCAATACCTATTTGTTGAATGAATGATAAAACAACATATGTGGGAGTTAGGAAGTGGCCTGGGTTTATCTTGGGGATTATCAAGGGAAATAATTTAAAATCTGCAAGTGTAATGCTTTATTTCAGACTGAACTGGATACAGGGGGCCCAATCTTGTAAAGGCACTGTAACCAATTTCTTGATATTTTAATGTTTAATTACGAAGAATTTCAAATCTACTCAAAAGTAGATAAAATGGTATGATAAATTCCCAAGTATCACCTGGTGCCAATACCTATAAGCCCATGGTCAATTTTGCCCTATCCATATCTCCAACCACCCTCTCCCCCAACTATTTGAAGGCAAATCACAGGTATCACATGATTTCACTTATAAATATTTTAATGTGAATCTCTAAAAGATAACAACTTATCTTTAAACATAACTAAAATACCATATCACACCTAAAAATAATATCTTGATGATATCAAACATGTAATGTCAACTATTTAATTGTCTCATAAATCTTACAAATAGGTTTTTTCACCATGCTTATTTTTTTTTATTTTATTTTATTTTTTCAACGTTTATTTATTTTTGGGACAGAGAGAGACAGAGCATGAACGGGGGAGGGGCAGAGAGAGAGGGAGACACAGAATCGGAAACAGGCTCCAGGCTCTGAGCCATCAGCCCAGAGCCTGACGCGGGGCTCGAACTCACGGACCGCGAGATCGTGACCTGGCTGAAGTCGGACGCTTAACCGACTGCGCCACCCAGGCGCCCCTCACCATGCTTATTTTAAACAGGACCCAAATAAGGGACAGATTTAGTAATATTTGTAGTCATTTAAGTCTCTTTTAATTTTCAAGTTCCACTTTCACCTCCTTTTTTTTTCCTCTTGCTATTTGTTGAAGAGCTGTGTTTGAATGTCCTGTATAATTTCCCACTAAATTTGACTGATTATATCTCCTCAGTATATTCTTCTTTTTTTCACTTTTTTTTGATTTCTGTTAGTTAACATACAGTGTTATATTAGTTTCAGATGCACATATAGTGATTCAACACTTTCATACATCACCTGGTGCTCATCAAATATGCACTCCTTAATTTCCATCACCTACCTATTCAACCCATCTCCCTACCCTCCTACCCACTAGTAACCAACAGTTTGTTCTCTATAATTAAAAATCAGTTTCAGGGGAGGAGCCAAGATAGCAGAACAGCATGGAAACTTTTTGTGTGTCTCGCTCCCATGAAATACAGCCAGACCAGCACTAAACCATCCTACACACCTAGAAAACAGATCGGAAGATTAACACAACAATATGCACAACCTGAACCACAGAATTCAGCAGGTACGTGACATGAAGAGCTGCACTTGGGGAGCAAGAAGCCGTGAAAGGTAGGGAACCCCTTTTGCGGGCGGAGAGAAGATGGAGACTGGGGAGGGGGAGAGCATACAGAAAAGCACCCCTCCCCAAAAGCAGCTGGAGAGACAGTGGAAAATTGGAAACAGCCACAGGGACTAAACTAAATAGGGAGAAAGGAGAGGGTTTAAATTCCATTAAGACTGTAAACAAGGGGAGCACAAAGGCTGCAACTCTGCAGCTCGATACCTGGCAGTGCTCTGGTGGGAAAGGTGAATCCCCAGGAACAAAGTGGGGTCAGGGACGTTCTCAGGCCACACAGGGAAAAGTGGTTCCACTGTGGGAAGGACATTTGGTAGAGACTGTGGAAGCCACCTGGTCCTAGCAACCCTGGAAGGCAGCTACATTCGCTGGTGCTGGGGCAAGGTCATTGAAGGTGAAGCCTGGTGCCAGATGTGTGTTGCAATTTTCCATAATCCCTGAAATGCTGATGCTACACTGTCTCACGATCTTTCTTTGGGGTGGGCTGGCACCTGGCCACCGTCTTGGGGCACCAGCAACAGCAGGGTCCAGTGGGCATTCCTGGGTGCAGCTGACATTCAGTCATTGCTCATTTGGCCATTGCTCGATGAGACCCTCCCGCAGAGGGGCAGAACGGGTCAAAGCCGAGAGTCCTTCAGAAGTAAGGGGTCGGGGGAAAACAGCTGCATCTGAGACAAAACTTGGGAGAGAGGTACTGCCTGGGGCCTGGTCACGGAGAGTGGAAAAGAGGGGAGTGGAGGAGAGCTGAAGACGGAGGACTGGTGCGCAATTGCTGATCCGAGAGAACAGACTGGGTACGTGGGTGGCACCATTTTCACTGCTCCGGTGCATGCGCATGCACACCTCTGAGCACCGCAGCAATCCACCCCAGTAGGCTAGCAGTGCCATCTAGTGGAGAGCAGAGCTGTTACACTGAGCCCCGCCCAATTAGGCCAACTTCTCTCTTCAAGAACACAAACCTCACTGCTGGCTTAATTTATGGACTATAAAGAGCTACATGGACTGGCCTCTAGGGGAAATTAAGTAATTTCAGTCCTACTTCAATCTGTTAGCAGGTTCATCTATTCAAGTTTTTTTTTCTTTTTTTTCTCTTTTTCCTTTTTCTCTTTTACAATTCTTTTCTTTTTCTTGAATACAGAAAGAGAAAAAACTCATTTTTATTTTCAATTTTTATTAAAAATATGTCTTTAATTTTTATTACTATATTTTTTACTTTTGTGTAATTTTTAAAAAATTCTACTTTACTTCCATCATTTTATTTTAGTCTACTTCAGTGTACTCACCTCTTCAAATTTTCAATTACCTTTTTTTCTTTCTTTTTCTTTTTTTATATTTTTCATTTCTTTTTCTTGAATGCAGAAAGAGAAAAACTTCATTTTACTTTCAATTTCTTTTAAAAATATTTTTATTTAATTTTTATTACTGTATTTTTTGCTTTTATGTAAATTTTTTCAAATTCTATCTTACCCCCACCATTTTATTTCAGTCTACTACATTGTATTCACTTTTTCAAATTTTCAAACGATTTCTTTTTTCTTTTCTTTTTTCTTTTTTTAACTTTTTTCTTTTTCATTTCTTTTCTTTTTTCTTAAATACAGAAAATGAAAAATTCATATTTCTTTTTAATTTTTATTAAAAATATTTTTCTTTAATTTTTTCTACTATATTCTCTACTTTTGTGTATATTTTTTTCAAATTCTATTTTACCCACATCATCTCATTTTAGTCTACTTTAGTGTATTAATTTTTTCAAATTCTCAAATGATTTCCTTTCTTCTTTCCCCCATTTTTTTTCATTTCCCTAATCTGTCAAACCACTTTCAACACCCAGAACACCCAAAACACACCTAGGATCTAGCATCATCTATTCTATTTGTGTGTGTGTGTGTGTGTGTGTGTGTGTGTGTGTGTGTGTGTTTAATTTTTAATTTTAATATTTTTTAATTTCAATTTTTTTTAATTTCAATTTTTCTACCTTATTAATTCCTTTTCTCCCTTCAAAATGACAAAACAAAGGAATTCACCCCAAAAGAAAGAGCACAAAGAAACAACAGCCAGGGATTTAACCAACACAGATACAAGCAAGATGTCTGAACCAGAATTTAGAATCACAATAATAAGTATACTAGCTGGAGTTGAAAATAGATTAGAATCCCTTTCTGCAGAGATAAAAGAAGCAAAAAATAGCCAGAATGAAATTAAAAATGCTATAACTGAGCTGCAATCACAGATGAATGCAGTGGCAGCAAGGATGGACGAGGCAGAACAGAGAATCAGTGATATAGAGGAAAAACTTATAGAGAATAACGAAGTAGAAAAAAAGAGGGAGATTAAGGCAAAAGAGCACAATTTAAGAATTAGAGAAATCAGTGACTCATTAAAAAGGAACAACATCAGAATCATAGGGGTCCCAGAGGAGGAAGAGAGAGAAATAGAGGTAGAAGGGTTATGTGAGCAAATCATAGCAGAAAACTTTCCTAACCTGGAAAAGACACAGACATCAAAATCCAGGAAGCACAGAGGACTCCCATTAGATTCAACAAAAACAGACCATCAACAAGGCATATCATAGTCAAATTCACAAAATACTCAGGCAAGGAGAGAATCATGAAAGCAGCAAGGGAAAAAAAGTCCCTAACCTACAAGGGAAGACAGATCAGGTTTGCAGCAGACCTATCCACAGAAACTTGGCAGGCCAGAAAGGAGTGGCCAGATATATTCAGTGTGCTGAATCAGAAAAATATGCAGCCAAGAATTCTTTATCCAGCAAGGCTGTCATTCAAAACAGAAGGAGAGATAAAAGTTTCCCAGACAAACAAAAATTAAAGGAGTTTGTGACAACTAAACCAGTCCTGCAAGAAATTTTAAGGGGGACTCTCTGAGGGGAGAAAAGACGAAAAAATATATATATAAATAAATAAATACCAAAAGCAACAAAAGATTAGAAAGGACCAGAGAACACCACCAGAAACTCCAACTCTACAAGCTTCATAATGCCAATAAATTCATATCTTTCAGTACTCACTCTAAATGTCAATGGACTCAATGCTCCAATCAAAAGACATAGGGTAACAGAATGGATAAGAAAACAAGATCCATCTATATGCTGTTTACAAGAGACCCACTTTAGACCTAAAGACACCTACAGATTGAAAATAAGGGGATGGAAAACCATCTATCATGCTAATGGTCAACAAAAGAAAGCTGGAATAGCCATACTATATCAGACAATCTAGACTTTAAAATAAAGACTGTATCAAGAGATGCAGAAGGGCATTATATCATAATCAAGGGGTCTATAGACCAAGAAGACCTAACAATTGTAAACATTTATGCACCAAATGTGGAGTACCCAAATATATAAATCAATTGATCACAAACATAAACTCATCAACAGTAATACCATAATAGTAGGAGACTTCAACACCCCACTCACAGCAATGGACAGATCATCTAATCAAAAAATCAACAAGGAAACAATGGCTTTGAATTACACATTGGACCAGATGGACTTAACAGATATATTCAGAACATTTCATCCTAAAGCAGCAGGATATACATTCTTCTCCAGTGCACATGGACTGCTCTCCAGAATAGACCATACACTGGGACCCAAATCAGCCCTAAGTAAGTACAAAAAGATCGAGATCATACCGTGCATATTTTCAGACCACAATGCTATGAAACTCAAAATCAACCACAAGAAAAAATTTGGAAAGGTAACAAATACTTGGAGACTGAAGAACATCCTACTAAAGAATGAATGGGCTAACCAAGCAGTTAAAGAGGAAATTAAAAAGTATATGGAAGTCCATGAAAATGATAGCACCACAACCCAAAACCTCTGGGACGGTCATAAAGGCGGTCGTAAAAGGAAAATATATAGCAATCCAGGCCTTCCTAAAGAAGGAAGAAAGATCTCAGATACACAGCCTAACCTTATGCCTTAAGGAGCTGGAAAAAGAACAGCAAATAAAACCCAAAACCAGCATAAGACAGGAAATAATAAAGATTAGAGCAGAAATTAATGCTATCAAAACAAACAAACAAACAAAAAAACAGTAGAACAGATCAGTAAAACCAGAAGCTGGTTCTTTGAAAGAATTAACAAAATTGATAAACCACCAGCCAGTTTGATCAAGAAAAAAAAGGAAAGGACCCAAATAAGTAAAATCAAGAATGAAAGAGGAGAGATCACAACCAACACAACAGAAATAAAAACAATAATAAAAGAATATTATGAGCAATTGTATGCCAATAAAATGGGCAATCTCCTAGATTGGACAGAAGAAACGGACAAATTCCTAGAAACATATACGCTACCAAAACTGAAACAGGAAGAAATAGAAAATTTGAACAGACCCATAACCAGTAAGGAAATCGAATTAGTAATCAAAAATCTGCCAAAAAACAAGAGTCCAGGACCAGATGGCTTTGCAGGGGAATTCTACCAAACATTTAAGGAAGACTTAACACCCATTCTCTTGAAACTATTCCAAAAAATAGAAATGGAAGGAAAACTTCCAAACTCTTTCTATGAGGCCAGCATTACCTTGATTCCAAAACCAGACAGAGACCCCACTAAAAAGGAGAACTATAGACCAATTTCCCTGAGGAACATGGATGCAAAAATCCTCAACAAGATATTAGCCAATCGGATCCAACAATACATTAACAAAATTATTCACCACGACCAAGTGGGATTTATACCTGGGATGCAGGGCTGGTTCAGTATCTGCAAAACAATTAACGTGATTCATCACGTCAGTAAAAGAAAGGACAAGAACCATATGATCCTCTCAATAGATGCAGAGAAAGCACTTGACAAAATACAGCACCCTTTCTTGATAAAAACCCTCATGAAAGTAGGGATAGAAGGATCATACCTCGAGATCATAAAAGCCATATATGAATGACCCACTGCTAATATCATCCTCAATGGGGAAAAACTGAGAGCTTTCCCCCTAAGGTCAGGAACAAGACAGGGATGTCCACTCTTGCCACTGTTATTCAATGTAGTATTGGAAGTCTTAGCCTCTGCAATCAGACAACACAAAGAAATAAACAGCATCCAAATTGGCCAGGAGGAGGTCAAATTTCACTCTTTGCAGATGACATGATACTGTATATGGAAAACCCAAAAGATTCCACCGAAAAACTGCTAGAACTGATTCATGAATTCAGGAAAGTTGCAGGATATAGAATCAATGCACAGAAATCGGTTGCATTCCTATACACAAACAACAAAGCAACAGAAAGAGAAATCAAGGAATTGATCCCATTTACAATTGCACCAAAAACCATAAAATACCTAGGAATAAATATAAACAAAAAGGGGAAAAATCTATACACTGAAAACTATAGAAAGCTTATGAAAGAAACTGAAGAAGACACAAAGAAATGGAAAAAGAGTCCATGCTCCTGGATAGGAAGAACAAATGTTGTTAAAATGTTGATACTACCCAAAGCAATCTACATATTCAATGCAATCCATATCAAAGTAACACCAGCATTCTTTACAGAGCTAGAAGAAATAATCCTAAAATTTGTATGGAACCAGAAAAGACCCCGAGTAGCCAAAGCAATCTTGAAAAAGAAAACCAAAGCAGGAGGCATCACAATCCCAGACTTAAAGCTATACTACAAAGCTGTAATCATCACGACAGTATGGTACTGGCACAAGAACAGACATTCAGATCAATGGAATAGAATAGAGAACCAAGAAATGGACCCACAAAGGTATGGCCAACTAATCTTTGACAAAGCAGGAAAGAATATCCAATGGAATAGAGATAGTCTCTTCAGCAAGTGGTGCTGGGAAAACTGGACAGCAACATGCAGAAGAATGAACCTGGACCACTTTCTTACACCATACACAAAAATAAACTCAAAATGGATGAAAGACCTCAATGTAAGACAGGAAGCCATAAAAATCCTCGAGGAGAAAGTAGGCAAAAACCTCTTTGATCTTGGCTGCAGCCACTTCTTACTCAACACACCTCCGGAGGCAAGGGAAACAAGCAAAAATGAACTACTGGGACCTCATCAAAATAAAAAGCTTCTGCACAGTGAAGGAAACAATCAGCAAAACTAAAAGGCAACCAACAGAATTGGAGAAGATATTTGCAAATGACATATCCGATAAAGGGTTAGTATCCAAAATCTACAAAGAACTTACCAAACTCAACACCCAAAAATCAAATAATCCAGTGAAGAAATGGGCAAAAGACATGAATAGACACTTCTCCAAAGAAGACATTCAGATGGCCAACTGACACATGAAAAAATGCTCAACATCACTCATCATCAGGGAAATACAAATCAAAACCACAATGAGATACCACCTCACACCTGTCAGAATAGCTAACATGAACAACTCAGGCAAAAACACATGTTGGCGAGGATGCGGAGAAAGAGGATCTTTTTTGCACTGCTGGTGGGAATGCAAGCTGGTGCAACCACTCTGGAAAACAGTCTGGAGGTTCCTCAAAAAATTAAAAATAGAACTACCCTACGACCCAGCAATTGCACTACTAGGTATTTATCCAAGGGATACAGGTGTGCTGTTTCAAAAGGACACATGCACCCCCATGTTTATAGCAGCACTATCAACAATAGCCAAAGTATGGAAAGAGCCCAAATGTCCATCGATGGGTGAATGGATAAAGAACATGTGGTATAGATATATACAATGGAGTATTACTCGACAATCAAAAAGAATGAAATCTTGCCATTTGCAAGTATGTGGATGGAACTAGAGGGTATTATGCTAAGTGAAATTAGTCAGTCAGAGAAAGACAAAAATCATATGACTTCACTCATATGAGGACTTTAATACACAAAACAGATGAACATTAGAGAAGGAAAACAAAAATAATATAAAAACAGGGAGGGGGACAAAACAGAAGAGACTCATAAATATGGAGAACAAACTGAGGGTTGCTGGAGGGGTTGTGGGAGCGGGGATGGGCTAAATGGGTAAGGGGCATTAGGGAATCTACTCCTGAAATCATTGCTTCACTATATGCTAACTAATTTGGATGTAAATTTTAAAAAATAAAAAATAAAGTTAAAAAAATCTGTTTCTTGCTTTGACCCTCTCTCTCTCATTCTGTCTCTCTCTCTCTCTCAATCTCTCTTATTTTTTTTCTTTTGGTTGTTTGTTTCTTATTCCACAAATGCATGATATCATATGCTATTTGTCTTTCTCTGACTTATTTTGCTTAGCATTATACTCTCTACCTCCATCCATATTGTTGCAAATAGCAAGATTTCATTCTTTCTGTGGGTGAACAATACTCCATTAAATATATACCGCATCTTCTTCATCCATTCATCAGTCAATGGACACTTAGACTGTTTACGTATCCTAGCTATTATGAATAGTACTACTTTAAACAGGGGTACACATGTCCCTTTGAATTAGTGTTTTTGTATTCCTTGGCTAAATAACCAATAGTGCAATTGCTGGATCATAAGGTAATTCTACTTTTAACGTTTTGAAGACTCTCCACAGAGTGGCTGGCTGTACCAGTTTGCATTCCTACCAACAACACAAGAGGGTTCCCTTTTGTCCACATCCTTGGCAACACTGTTGTTTCTTGTGTTATTTTAGCCATTCTAACAAGTATGTGGTGATATCTCATTGTAGTTTTGATTTGCATTCCCCTGATGGTAAATGATGATGAACATCTTTTCAAGTGTCTGTTGGCCATCAGGATGTCTTCTTTGGAAAAATATCTGTTTGTGTCGTCTGTCCATTTTCTAATTGGGTTATTTGTTTTTTGAGTGTTGAGCTGTGTAAGTTCTTTATATATTTTGGATACTAGCCCTTTATCAGATATGTCATTTGCAAATATTTTCCCTTTCCATAGGGTGCCTTTTAGTTTTGTTGACTATTACCTTCCCTTTGCAGAAGCTTTTTATTTTGACATAATCCCAACAGTTAATTTTTCCTTTTGCTTCCCTTGCCTCAAGAGATGTATGTAGAAAAAAGTTGGCTATGGCCAATGTCAAAGAGGTTACTGTCTGTGTTCTCTTTGAGAATTTTTATGGCTTCGGTTCTTATATTTAGGTCTTTAATCCATTTTGAATTCATTTTTGTGTATGGTGTAAGAAAGTGGTCCAGTTACATTCTTTTGCATGTTGCTGTCCAGTTTTTCCAACACCATTTGTTGAAGAGACTGTTCTTTTCCCTTTGGATATTATTTCCTGCTTTATAAAAGATCAATTCACCATATAATTGTGGGTTTACTTCTGGGTTTTCTATTTTGTTCTATTGATTTATGTGTCTATTTTTGTGCCAGTACCATACTGTTTTGATCACTAAAGTTTTAGAACATAACTTAAGTCCAGAATTGTGATGCCTCCAGCTTTGATTTTCTTTTTCAAGATTGCTTTGGCTATTCAGGATCTTTTGTGGTTCCATACAAATTTTAGGATTGTTTGTTCTAGTTGCATGAAAAATGCTGTTGGTATTTTGATAAGAATTGCATTAAATCTGTGGATTGCTTTGGGAAGTATAGACATTTTAACAATATTTATTCTTCCAATCCATAAGCATGAAATGTCTTTCCATTTTTTTGTGTCATCTTCAGTTTCTTTTATCTGCTTTTTATAGTTTTCAGAGTACAGGTCTTTCACCTACCTCTTTGGTTAGGCTTATTCCTAGGTATCTTATTGTTGGTGCAATTGCAGATGGGATTGTTTTCTTAAATTCTCTTTCTGCTGCTTCATTTTTAGCATATCGAAATGCAACTGATTTCTTTACATTGATTTTGTATCCTAAACTTTACCGAATTCATTTATCAGCTCTGGCAGTTTTTTGGTGGAGTCTTTAGGGTTTTCTATATATAGTATCATGTCATCTGCAAATATTAAAAGTTTTACTTCTTTTTGCAGACTCATTACTGTGGCTGAGACTTCCAGTACTTGTTGAATAAAAATGGTGATAGTGACCATCTGTCTTGTTCCTGATCTTAGGGGGAAAGCTCTCAGTTTTTCCCCACTAAGAATGATGTTAGCTGTGGGTTTTTCATAGATGGTCTTTATTATGTTGAGGTATGTTTTCTCTAAAACTATTCTGTTGAGGGTTTTTATCATAAATTGATGTTGTACTTTATCAAATGCTTTTTTTGCATCTACTGAAATGATCATAAAGTTCTTCTCCTTTCTCCTGTTGATGTGATATATCAAATTGATTGATGTGTGAATATTAAACCATATTTGCAAGAAATAAATCCCATTTGATCACAATGAATGGTTTTTTTTTGATGTTTTTATTTATTTTTTGAGAAAGACAGAGTGCAAGTGGCGGAGGGGCAGAGAGAGAAGGAGACACAGAATCTGAAGCAGGCTCCAGGCTCTGAGCTGCCAGCACAGAGCCCGATGCAGAGCTTGAACTCATAGACCATGAGCTCATGACCTGAGCTGCAGTCAGAGGCTTAACCGACTGAGCCACCCAGGTGCCCCGATCATGGTGAATGATTTTTTAATATATTGTTCAATTCAGTTTACTAGTATTTTATTGAGAATTTTGCATCTATATTCATCAGGGACATTGGCCTGTAGTTTTCTTTTTTAGAGGTGTCTTTATCTGGTTTTGGTATCAGGGTAATGCTGGCCTCATAGAATGAATTTGGAAGTTTTCCTTCCTTTTTTATTTTTTGGAATAATTTTTAAAGAATTTTTAACTCTTCTTTTTTTGTCATTATTTTTATTTTTTTAATTTAAATCCAAGTTAGATAACATATAGTGTAATAATGATTTCAGGAATAGAATTTAGTGATTCATCACCTACCAATAAGACCAGTGCTCATCCCAGCAAGTGTCTCCTTAATGCCTCTCACCTATTTAGCTCCTCACCCCACCCAACATCCCACCAGAAACCCTCAGTTTGTCCTCTGTATTTGAGTTTCTTATGGTTTGTCTCCTCTCTGTTTTTATTTTTTTTTTGCTTCCCTTCCCTTATATTCATCTGTTTTGTATCTTAAAATATATGAGGAAATCATAGGATATTTGTCTTTCTCTGGCTGAGTTATTTCTTTTAGCATAATACACTCTAGTTCCATCCATGTTGTTGCAAATGGCAAGATTTCATTCTTTTTTATCACCAAGTAACATTCCATTGGGTTTACATATACATATACATACCACATCTTCTTCATCCATTCATTAATCAATAGACATTTGGGCTCTTTCCATAGTTTGGCTACTGTCGACAGTGCTGCTATAAACATTGGGATGCATGTGCCCCTTCGAATCAGCACTCCTGTATCCTCTGGATAAATACCTAGTGGTGAGGGGCACCTGGGTGGCTCAGTCGATTGAGTGTCTGACTTCGGCTCAGGCCATGATCTCACTGTTTGTGGGTTTGAGCCCTGCGTTGGGTTCTGTGCTGACAGCTCAGAGCCTGCAGCCTGCTTCACATTCTGTGTCTCCCTCTCTCTATGCTCCTCTCCTGCTCACACCCTGTCTCTCTCTCAAGAATAAAGGAAGATAAAAAAAATTAAAGAAAAAAAAAACCCAGTGGTGAAATTGCTGGGTCATAAGATAGTTCTATTGTAAATTTTTTGAGGCACTCCATACTGTTTTCCAGGGTGGCTGCACCAGTTTGTATTCCCACCAGCAGTGCAAAAGGGTTCCTCTTTCTCCACATCCTCACTGCCATCTGTTGTTGCATGAGTTGTTCATTTTAGCCATTCTGACAGGTGTGAGGTGGTATCTCATTGTGGTTTTGATTTGTATTTCTCTGATGATGAGTGATGTTGAGCATTTTTTCGTGTGTCTGTTAGCCATCTGCAGGTCTTCTTTGGAAAATTGTCTATTCATGTCTTGTTCCCATTTCTTCACTGGATTATCTGTTTTGGGGACATTGAGTTTGATAAGTTCTTTATAGTTTTAGGATACTAATCCTTTATCTGACATGTCATTTGCAAATATCTTCTCCCATTCTTTCAGTTGCCTTTTAGTTTTGCTGACTGTTTCCTTCACTGTGCAGAGGCTTTTTATCTTGATGAGGTCCCAATGTTCATTTTTGCTTTTGTTTCCCTTGCCTCTGGAGACATGTCAAGTAAGAAGTTGCTGTAGCTGAGGTCAAAAGGGTTGTGGCCTGTTTTCTCCTCTAGGATTTTGATGGCTTCCTGTCTTATGTTTAAGCCTTTCATCCATTTTGAGTTTATTTTTATGGTATGGTGTAAAAAAAGTGGTCCAAGTTCATTCTTCTGCATGTCACTGTCCAATTTTCTCAACACCATTTACTGAAGAGACTCTCTTTTTTCCATTGGATATTCTTTCCTGCTTTGTCAAAAGTTAGTTGGCCATACAATTGTGAGTCTATTTTGGGGTTCTCTATTCTGTTCCATTGATCTATGCATCTGTTTCTGTGACACTACCATACTGTCCTGATTATTATAGCTTTGTAATACAGCTTAAAGTCCGGAATTGTGATGCCTCCAGCTTTGCTTTTCTTTCTCAAGATTGCTATGGCTATTCGGGGTCTTTTCTGGTTCCACACAAACTTTAGGATTGTTTTTTATAGCTCTGTGAAGAATGCTGTTATTTTGATAGGCACTACAGGTTTTAACTCTTCTGTAACTGTTCGGTAGAATTCAATTGTGAAGCCATCTGGTCCTGGACTTTGGTTTGTTTTGGGAGGTTGTTTTTTTTGTTTTTGTTTTTGTTTTTGAGTACTGATATAATTTCTTTGCTGGTTATCAATATGTTAGGATTTTCTATTTCTTTCTGTTTCAGCTTTGGGAATCTATATGTTTCTAAGAATGTATCCATTCCTTCTAGGTTGTCCAATTTGCTGGCATATGGTTTTCATAATATTCTCTTATGATTGTATTTCTGTGGTGTTAGTTGTTATTTCTCCTCTCCCATTTGTGATTTTATTTATTTGAGTACTTGCTCTTTTCTTCTTGGTAAGTCTGGCTAGAGGTTTATCAATTCTAATGATTATTTCATAGAACAAGCTCCTGGTTTCATTGAACTGTTTTATTGGATTTTTTTAGTTTTTATATCACTTATTTCCACTCTAATCTTTATTATTTCCTTCCTTCTGCTGGTTTTAGGTTTTGTTTGTCATTTTTTATCCAGCTCCTTTAGGTTCAAGGTTAAGTTGTTTATTTGAGATTTTCCTTGCTTCTCACTATAAACTTCCGTTTTAGAACTGCTTTTTCCACATCCCACAGGTGTTGGACCATTATCTTTTCATTTTCATTTGTTTCCAGGTGCTTTTTTATTTCTTTATTTCCTAGTTGACCCATTCATTGTTTAGTAGCATGTTATTTAACCTCCATGTATTTGTGGTCTTCACAGATTTTTTTCTGGTGGCTGACTTCTAGTCTCATAGTGTTGTGATAAAAAAATATGTATAGTTTGATTTCACTCTTCTTGAATTTATTGAGGCTTGTTTTGTGGGCTAGTATGTAATCTATTCTGGACACTATTCCATGTGCACTTGAAAAGAATGTGTATTCTGCTGTCTTAGGATGAAATGTTCCAAATATATCTGTTAAATCCATCTGGTCTGGTGTGTCATTCAAAGCCAGTTTCCTTGTTGATATTCTGTTTAGATGATCTGTCCACTGATGTAAATGAGATGTTAAAGTCCCCTACTATTATTGTACTTTATCAATTATTTCCTTTATGTTTGTTATTAATAGCTTTATGTAGTTAGATGATTCCATGTTGGGCACATAAGTATTTAAAATTGTTATATCTTCTTGTTGTATTGTCCCCTTTATGATTATAAAATGTCCTTTGTCTCCTGTTACAGTTTTTGTTTTAAAGTGTATTTTGTCCTATGTTGGGATGAGTATTGGATATTATATGTAAGTGATAAATCACTAAATTCTATTCCTGAAATCATTATTACACTATATGTTAACTAACTGGGATATAAACTGAAAAATAATAATAAAATAAGAAATAAATAAATAAAGTGTATTTTGTCCATTATAAGTATTGCTACTCCAGCTTTCTTTTGACATCCATTTGCATGATAGATGTTTCTCCATTCTCTCACTTTCTTTTTTTTATGTTTATTTATTTATTTTGAGAGAGAGAGACAGAGAGTGCAAATGGGGAGGGGCAGAGAGAGAGGGAGAGGAAGAATCCTAAGCAGGCTCTGTGCTGTCAGCATGAAGCCCAAGGCAGGCCTCAATCCCACAAACTACAAGATCATGACGTGAGCCCAAATCAAGAGTTGGATGTTCAATGTCCAAACCACCCAGGTACCCCCACCCTCTCACTTTCAATCTACAGGTGTCTGTAGGTCTAAAAGGTTTCTTATAGGCAACATATAGATGGGTCTTTTTTTATATACATTCTGCCACCCTATGCCTTTTGATTGGAGTATTCACTCCATTTACATAAAAAGCAATTATTGATATATATGTATTTATTGCCATTTTATTACTTGTTTTGTTGTTTCTGATTTTCTCTGATCTGTTCTTGTCTTTCATGTTTTGCTGATTTTCTTTAGTGATATATTTCAATTTCTTTCTCTTTATTCTTTACATATTTATTAGTGGTTTTTTATATAGAGTTACCATTAGGTTTGTATATAACCTCTTATGCATACAGCAGTCTATATTATGTTTATGGTCATTTAAGTTTGAACCCATACTTTTCTCCTCTTCTCCCAATGTTTTAAGTATGTTATTATATTTTATACCATTTTTGTGAGTTCCTTGACTGATTTTTTACAGAAATATTCATTTTTACTGCTTCAATGTTTCCTGCCTTAAAGTGTCACTTTTGATCTTTCCTTTCCACCCTGCCTTAAAGTGTCACTTTTGATCTTTCCTTTCCACTCAAAGAGTCCCCTTTAATACCTTTTTGCAGGGCTGGTTTAATGGTCATGAACTCCTTTAGTTTTTGTTTATCTGGAAAACTCTTTATCTCTCCTTCTGTTCTGAATGATACCCTTGCTGGATAGAGTATTCTTGGCTGCAGATTTTTCCTAGTCAGCATTTTGAATATATTATGCCACTTCCTTGTGGCTTAGAAAGTCTGCTGAAAAATCTGCTAGCCTTATGGGTTTTCCCTTGAGAATTAATGACTTATTTTGTCTTGCCGCTTTTAATTTCTTTTCTGTATCACTACATTTTGCCAATTTAATTACAGTATGTCTTGGTGTTGGTCTGCTTTTGTTGATTCTGTTGGGGGTTCTCTGTGTCTCCTGGATCTGAATATCTGTTTCCTTCCCCCAGATTAGGGAAGTTTTCAACTATTATTTCTTCAAATAAATTTTCTTCCCCCCTTTCTCTCTCTTGTTCTTCTAAGATTCCTATAATACAAATGTTATTATGTGTGATGGAGTCACTGAATTCTCTAGGTCTATTCTCATTTTGCATGATTCTTTTTTTTCTCTCTTTTGTTCAGATTGATTACTTTCCATTATTGTCTTTTAGGTTGCTAATTCATACCTCTGCTTCTTCCATCCTGCTACTTATTCTATCAAGTGTATTTCTTTTTTCATATGTTGTACCCTTTATCTCTGCTATGTTATTCTTTTTTTTAAAAAAACAATGTTTTTTTAATGTTTATTTATTTTTGAGAAAGAGAGCATGAGCGGGGAGAGCATGAGCGGGGAGTGTCTTCTGCTCTTGGAAATAGTGACTTTGTGAAGAGGAGGTCCTGGAGTGCCCTATAGTGCAGTGTCTTCTGTTCACCAGAACCTGGCACTTCAGCAGAATATCCTATATGTGTTGCTTATGCCCTGCTCTTATTGAGTCACTTTGCCTTTCTATGCAATCGTCTGCACTGACTCTGCCTGTTGTGGGCTGTACTTGCTCTCTGTGATGTTAGTGGGACCCAGACAGGGCAGCTCTGTGAAGAGTATGCCTGTTGGGGAACTAGAAAGAATGGCTGCAGTGTTAGCAAAATGTGCACTGGCCACTAGTCCTATGCCAGATCTCCTTAAGTGCTCAAGTGGCTGGGGGCTGCATGCTGGCAGCCAGGGGCACAAGTCTGGTTGTAGCATGCAATGGTGGCTGGGGGTGTGTGGCTGGGAGTGTGTGGTGGTTTGGGCCAGTGTTGCGGCAGGGCACAGCACAACTGCAACTATGTACATGGCAGCTGCTCATTTGCTGGCAGGACTAGAGGAGACACACAAAGGTTGTTGGGGGTGGACAGCTAACTGCAGCAGGGCAAATGTGCATGGTGCTCAGTGGCAGCTGTGTCTATTGACTGGACAGGATGCTCACTCAGCTTTAACAAAATTTTCCCTGAGCCCAGGACTGAAGACGGCAGGCTTGGAGTAGGCAAGTCTTCAGGAGAACTCATGGGCATGGTGTACTAATAGCAGGTTAGGTTGCATGTGTGCATGCAGCTCCAGCTCCAGCAGTCTGTGCTCATGCTGGGGAGCAGGAGAGAAATGGTGCCTGCCAGTTCCATTGTTTTTGGAGAAGTCTCGAAATGCCTCACAATCAACATGCAACTCAGTATAAACAGATCTGTCTCCTGTTTGTCTCCTGCATTGTATAAACGGCTGTTTTTACATTGCGTTACATTGCCTCTCCACAAAGTCTGCTATCTCTTTAAGGGCAGAGACCCAGCTACCACCTGCCCTCCAGGCTTGCCCAGTGCATAGTCAGCGTTTCAAGTTCTACTGGTTTTACAAACTCACAGAATTCAGTTCCTCTGGTTTTCAAAGCCAGTACTGTGGGGATCACTTTCCCCCACATGAGCCCCCTAGTGTGAGGGCCTGTTTATCTGCCCTCTTTGCATGTGCAGCTCCCTTCCTCCTGTAAGCAGCCTCCCTCCACCTTTCTGACCTTCCTAACCTTTCAGATACAGCTTCTCCTATATATTTAGTTGTGGAATTTGCTCTGCCAGTCTTCAAATGTCTCTCTAATTTATTGACTTGGATGTGGATGATATGTAATTGAAAACATGGGATAGGGTGAGCTTAGGGTCCTCCTACTCTGCCATCTTCCCAAGTTCTTCCCTCTCCTTAGTATATTTAACATGTTCTTCTGTCCTCTGGATTCCTTGGAAACCGGTAGTTGGATCTAGAGGTTTGACCAGATTCACTTTTTTTATAATATAATATATTAATTTCTACAAAAAAAAAACCATTAATCTCAGTTTGGGCCAAAAATTTATTAATAAAATCTTTTTCCTAGACTTTATACCAGAAGATATTAGATAAGATATCAAAAACTTAAAATTTATAACTGAACATAGGGCTCTGTTTTCTGTGAGAGAGAATACACACACACACACACACACACACACACACACACACACACACCCCCAGCACCAAAACTAAACACAAGAAAAGTTCAATACCAATGACAATAAACGATAGGAACAACAAATGCAAATTAGCCTGAGTATCAAAGAAATTACAGAGTCTGAGATTCATTAAATGCTTTGCAGTCATTTAAATTGAGGCTCATGTGTTCAAAACCCTATTTTTGATTCAAAGAAATGAGCTCCATGCCCCAGGCTTCAGTTCAGCTTGCCTCAGCAACCACTAGAGGGAGGCCAAGATACATCTGAAAAACCCACACTTATCATCTCAAACCTGAAAGATTTAATTTTTCCTACAGTTAAAAAAAAATCAGACATAATTCCAATTAAAATTTTTAAATGATTTATTTTGTGTTTTACAAGGGAACATCATACTAAAATAATTTTATATCTAGGACCTGCCTGCAATGTAGAGGAAAAAAACAGCCCTTGTGTGTTCTATACAAAGTTCATGACACAAAATGTGCTTCTGAAGACTTCCTTTACCCCAGTCCTTTTTAATGCATCCAAAGGTGCAAGAACCATGTAGAAATCATTTCAATAGTTGAATTGAGTTTTTAGAAATTCTAAGAATTTTTTTAAGTTTATTTTTGAGAGAGGAAGGGAGGGAGGGAGAGAGAGAGAGAGCATGTGTACAAGAGTGGGGAAGAGGCAGAGAGAAAGGGAGAAAGAGAATCCCAAGCAGGCTCCCTGCAGTCAGTGAAGAGCCTGATGTGAGGCTTGATCCCACAAACTGTGAGATCATGACCTGAGCCAAAATAAAGAGTTGGATGCTTAACCTACTGAGCCACCAAGGAGCCCCTAAGTAACTTTTTACATGCAATACCCAACTCCATTTCAAATTATAATTTTAAAACATTAAATTGTAAAATAAGAGGTGCCTGGGTGGCTCAGAAGTTTAAGTGTCTGACTTCCATGAGTTTGAGCCCCTTGCTGGTCTCTTTGCTGACAGCTCAGAGCCTGGAGCTGCTTCAGATTCTGTGTCTCTCTCTCTCTCTGCCCCTCCCTTAGTCACACTCTGTCTGTCTCTCTTGTTCAGAAATAAATAAACACTAAAAAAAATTTTAACTGTAAAATAAGCATAAAGATATCCAACAAATTCCTACCATTCCAATCATTAGTTTATTTGAGGGAATCAGGGAAGACAGCAAATTCTTCCTTCTAAAAGATAAGTAAATACTCCTTTGCTAGAGGACTACACACAGGCTTTATCAGACTTGTGGATAACCCAGTGATTTCTCATCTTATAAATAATAAACTAAAATGTGAGAAATAACTTATGTCTTCTTTTGCTGCAAAATATATGCTCTCCTTATAATGCTTATACTTTCTATTAATGTAGCTCTTTACATTTTACAACTCATTTTCACATGCTATTTTATTTATCCTCAAAATTTTATAAATGGAGAATATTGTTCCCACTTTAGAAGAACACTCCAAGCAGTGAAATATATTTTGCAAAGTTCCACAGTTGTAATTTGCATAAACAGAACTCACATACAGAGGTACTGAACTTCTAAAACTCAGGTACTCTACAACTTTACTGATAATACCACTGCTAGGAATTTCAGGTACCCCACGAACAAGCCTGTTTGTCATTGTCAACACCTGGAAGACTCTAAAAACATCAAAGTGATGCTTATGCTTTTCATCTCAGTAGACTTTGCAAGGAACTAGGAAGGCCTGCCTAGTGAGGTCATCTCAGTAGACTTTGCAAGGAACTAGGAGGCCTGAGGTGAATGGCCAGCCTCAGTACCAAATGAAAGATCCATCCTCAGGTTCCTTGGTTCTTCTAGGACAGAGGACTCAGAGCACAGACAGCACTGCGGCTGTTTAGGCGACAGGAGCAAGCCCAATGGAGTACATCCCTGGGAGGCATACAGATGTGCAGAGGCTGGACATTTTCCTCGTGATAATGAAAAGTGTGCCTTTGGTCACTGACCATGAACATCTCTGCTAGAATATGGGGACAGGGGGGTGGTATTAACCACAAACCCGGAAGAAATAAAAATCCAGTCCAGGGCTAAGTAGTATGCTGAGGGATCTTTAACAACTAGCTCCACCAGAGGAGAGGAAAGAAGACCGTGATTTGTAGTTTGCCAAATCATGCAATGATATATATACTCTCATCACGGAGAGTTTCAATCTACCAAGGATCTCTGAATGTGGAGTTGAGAAGCAATGCTAACAATCAGTTCTTGTACACCACTCCTCTGGCTCTAGGCTTACAGCAGCCCTATTAGAGCGGGCCTAATGGGGAAAATCTACTTTTCTCTATGGAGTCTATAAGGATTGATTTTCTGTGAGCATAGCTGGATTCCTGAGCCATCCCTCACTTCTCCCTGGGGAATGAAGACCTGATTTATGTGATTTGTGTGTTAGGGACAAGGAACTCCAATTCCTCTCAGGTCAGACTGCCTGAAGAAGGTGTACTTTCTACTTTGACTGCTGCCATGAGTTAAAAGTCAGTGACCTCATGTTATAATCTTCCCTGAACAGTCCTGACATTTCATCCTACTAGCACCTCCTTTAACTCTCAAAAGTGTCTTGGGGGGCGCCTGGGTGGCGCAGTCGGTTAAGCGTCCGACTTCAGCCAGGTCACGATCTCGCGGTCCGTGAGTTCGAGCCCCGCGTCAGGCTCTGGGCTGATGGCTCAGAGCCTGGAGCCTGTTTCCGATTCTGTATCTCCCTCTCTCTCTGCTCCTCCCCCGTTCATGCTCTGTCTCTCTCGGTCCCAAAAATAAATAAACGTTGAAAAAAAAAAAAAAGTGTCTTGGTTTCGACAGTAAGTTACATCACCTGAGGTAAAAGAGACTGCCCTGAAGAGCAAAGCCCACAGGTAGTCAGAAGAATGGCTGCCTAGTCTGGGTGCAGTCCTAGGAAAACCAGTTACCACAAAACTGAGCCCCATTTTTATTTCATCTGCTTGACTCTATTATCTAGCTCTAATTATGTTTCAAAGCAAGGAAATAACAACAGAGGAATTATTTTTGGATACCCTAAAAACTGTAACAAACCGAGTGCCCTGAAAATAGACTGGTTGTGGTTTCTGGACAAAAAGAATGTGGAAGTCCAGGGGTGGGTGGCTTAGTCAATTAAGCATCCAACTCTTGATTTAGACTCAGGTCGGGCAGGATCTCATGGTCTGTGGGATTGAGTCCCGCATCGGGCTCTGCACTGGACGCTGCTGAGCCTGCTTAGGATTCTCTCTCTTCCCCTCTCTCTGCCCCTTCTTTGTTTGTGTTCTCTCTCTCCCTCTCTCTCTCAAACTAAATAAATTTTAAAAATTAAAAAAAAGAGAGTAGCGCCTGGATGGCTCAGTCAGGTTAAGCGTCCCACTTTGGCTCAGGTCATGATCTTACAGTTCATGAGTTTGAGCCCCACTTCAGGCTCTGTGCTGACAGCTCAGGGCCTGGAGCCTGCTTCAGATTCCGTGTCTCCCTCTCTCTCTGCCCCTTCTCTGCTAGCACTCTCTCTCTCTCTCTCTCAAAAATAAATAAACCTTAAAGAGAAAGAAAGAGAGAGAGAACATGGAAGTCTATAGGCATAGATACAATGGAGATGAGTTTCCTTCAAATGAGGACTCACAAGATCCCAAATCTATATTCCACAAACAAAAGATAAAGTTTTAGTGAGAGCTGACCCATCAACAACCTTACCACGTAAAAGTTTATAATAAAATAGGGGTGACTTTTTAAGCTATAAGTCATCACCACAAATACGTATTTCTTGTTGCCTAAGCATATTTAGGCTAGCTACCAATAGAGAGACCCTATGAGCTCCAACTATCATTCTTATCCAACATTACCCTCTCTTTAGCCCTGTAAGTAAACCTCAAACTTTCTTTAGCCCCTTATCTGTGCTTCTCTATAGATAAAGTTGTGGAACACCCAAGTGGCACTCAGGGTAAAATAACAAAGTTCTTAGTATTTGTGAAGCACTTAAATGTGCATTATTTAAGAATATGTCTCCAAACTACTTTCTTATCTTAAATCAAAGTCCACCTGACCATATGTTTACACCAAATATGGAATTGATCATTTACTTTTTAAAGATCACATCGTTACAAAGAATCACAACTGGCTCATACAGCTCAAAACCAAAAATAAATAAATAAATAACTCAATATATAAAATGGACAAAGGACCTGAATAAACATTCTTCCAAAGAAGACATAAAACTGGCCAATGGGTACATGAAAAAGAGCTCAACATTACTACCCATCAGAGAAATGCAAATCAAAACCATAATGAGATATCACCTCACAACTGTTAGGATGTCTACTATACTGTTAGAACTAGTAAATAAATTCAATAAAGTTAGAGCATACAAAAATCAGCTGCATTTCACTACATCACCAGAAAGAGAAGTTTTTTTTAAGCCCCATTTACAATTGTATCAAAGAGAGTAAAATACTTAGGAATAAACCTAATCAAGAATGTGAAAGATCTGTACATTAAAATTGGTAAGATATTGATGAAAGAAATAAAAAAAGACACAAATGTGTGCTCACAGATTAGAAGAATACTGTTTAAATGTCCATATTATCCAAAGCAATTTACAGATTTAATGCAACCCCTATCAAAATTCCAATAGCATTTTTCAGAAACAGAGAAAATAATCCTAAAATTTGTATGGAACCACAAAAGATCCCAAATAGCCAAAGCAATCTAGAGAAAGAAGAACAACGCTGAAGGCATCACACTTAGTGATTTCAAACTATATTACAAAGCTATGGTAATCATAACAGTATGGTATTGTCATGAAAACAGATACATAGATCAGTGGAAGAGAATAGCCCAGAAATAAATCCATGCATATAATGGTCAATTAATCTATAACAAAGAATACAAGAATATACAATGGGAAAGGATAGTCTCTTTAATAAATGGTGTTGGGAAAACTGCACAGCCACATGCAAAAGAATGAAACGACCACATTCTTACACCAGACACAAAAATCGACCCAAAATGGATTAAAGACCTAGATTTAAAACCTGAAACTACTAAAAGAAAATTTAGATGTAAGCTTTTTTGGATTTGACACCAAAGCAAATGCTACAAAAGCAAAAATAAACAAGGAGGACTACATCAAACTAAAAGTCTTCTGCACAGCTGAGGAAACCATCAACAAAATGAAAAGGCAACCTAGTCAATGAGAGAAGATATTTGCAAATGATATATCCAATGAGAGGCAAATATCCAAATTATATCAAGACTCTTACAACTCAACATAATAATAATAATAATAATAATAATAATCTGATTTAAAAATGAACAGAGGACCTGAGTAGACATTTTTCCAAAGATGCATACAGATAGCCAACAGACACATGAAAAGATACTCGACATCACTAATAATCAGGGAAATGTAAAAAAAAAAAAAAAAAACAAAAACAAAAAAAACCACAATGAGATTATCCCTTCATATCAAACAGAATGGCTAGTATCAAAAAGCCAAGAAATATGGGTGCCTGGGTGGCTCAGGAGATTAAGCATCTGACTCTTGATTTCAGCTCAGGTCTTGATCTCATGGTTGTGAGATGGAGCCCCACATTGGGCTCCACACTGGGCATGGAGTCTGCTTAAGATTCCCTCTTGGGATACCTGGGTGGCTCAGTTGGTTGGGCATCTGACCTTGGCTCAGGTCATGATCACATGGTTTGTGAGTTTGAGCCCTGCATCAGGCTCTGCGCTAACAGTGCCAAACCTGCTTGGGGTTCTCTCTCTCTCTCCTTCTCTCTTTGTCCCTACCCCTACTTGCTCACTCTCTCTCTCTCAAAATAAATTAAAAAACTTTAAAAAAAAATTATCTTTCTCCCTCTACCCCTCCCATCCCCTCCAAAAAAAAAAAAAAAAGACAAGAAATAACAAGTGTTGAGAGGATGTGGAAAATAAGGAACCCTTGTTGTGTACTATTGGTGGGAATGTAAATTGGTGCAGCCACTATGGAAAACAATATGGAGTTTCCTCAAAAAATTAAAAATAGAAATACCATTCAATATAGTAATTCAACTTCTGGGTATTTAACTGAAGGAAATGAAAACACTTATTCAGAAAGATATATATACCTCTGTGTTTAGCGAAGCATTATTGCCAAGATATGGAAGCAACTCAAGGGTCCCTCTAAAGATGAATGGATGAGGAAGATATGGTATATATGTATATACAATGGAGTATTACTCAGCCATAAAATAGAATGAAATCTTGCCATTCATAACAACATAGATGGATCAAAGAGTATTATGCTAAGTTAAATAAGTTAGACTGGGAAACACAAATACCATACTATTTTACTTGTATCTGAAATATAAAAAACAAAACAAATGAACAAACAAAAAAAAACAGAAACAGACTCATAAATATGGAGAACAAACTAGTAGTTGCCAAAGGGGAGGAGGCTTGGGGGATAGGCAAAATAGGGGAGTAAGAGGTACAAACTTACAGTTATAAAATAAATAAGTCACAGGGATTAAAAGTACAGTATAGGAAATATAGTCAATAATATTGTAATACAGGGGCACCTGGGTGGCTCAGTCAGTTAATCATCCAACTTCAGCTCAGGTCATGATCTCACGGTTCAGGAGTTTGAGCCCCACATCAGGCTCTGTGCTGACAGCTCAGAGCCTGGAGACTTCTTCAGGTTCTGTCTCCCTCTCTCTCTGCCCCTCCCCTGCTCATACTCTGTCTCTCTCTGTCTCTCTGTCTCAAAAATAAATCAAACATTAAAAAAAAATTTTTAATATATTTTGTAATACACTTTTTGAGATGAGCACTGGGTGTCATACATAACAGATGAATTGCTGGGTTCTACTCTTGAAGCCAAGACTATACTGTATGTTAACTAACTTGAATTTAAATAAAATAATAATAATATTGTAATCACTTTGTACAGCAATAGATGGTAATTACACTTGTGGTGAGCATAGCATAACATATAGAGTTGTTGAATCACTATATTGCACACCTGAAACTAACACAATATTGTATGTCAACTATACTTCGAATAAAAATTAAAATTAAAAACATATATATCATGAAAAGAAAGAATGAAAATGTGGCATACACAGAAACACACACACAATCAAATCCTATTCATTCTTTAAAAAAAAAAAAAAAAAAAGGAAATCCTGCCATTTGCCACAACATGGATGGACCTTGAGGGTATTATACTAAGTAAAACAAGCCAGACAGAGAAAGACAAAGTGAAATAAGCCAGACAGAACAGTATCAATTATATGTGGAATCTTTTTCGTAATTTTGTAAATTTTTTTATTTAAAAAAATGTTTTAATGCTTATTCATTTTTGAGAGACAGAGACAGAATGTGAGCTGGGGAGGGGTAGAGAGAGAGGGAGATACAGAATCCAAAGCAGCCTCCAGGCTGAGCTGTCCCCACAGAGCCTGATGTAGGACTCAAACTCACAAAGGGCAAGATCATGACCTGAGCCAAAGTCAGACACTTAACTGCTTAATTGAATGAGCCACCCAGGCACCCCTGGAATCTTTTTTTAAAAAGTTAAACTCATAGAAACAAAGAGTAGAATAGTGGTTATCAGGGGCTGGGGGAGAGTGGGGAAAATGGAGAGAAGTTGGTAAAAGGGTTAAAACTTCCAGTTACAAATAAATAATTTCTTTTTTTTAACTTGTTTTATTTTTTATTTTTTTTTAATTTACACCCAAATTAGTTAGCATATAGTGCAACAATGATTTCAGGAGTAGATTCCTTAGTGCCCCTTACCCATTTAGCCCATCCCCCTTCCCACAACCCCTCCAGTAACCTCAGTTTGTTCTCCATATTTATGAGTCTCTTCCGTTTTGTCCCCCTCCCTGTTTTTATATTATTTTTGTTTCCCTTCCCTTATGTTCATCTGTTTTGTCTCTTAAAGTCCTCATATGAGTGAAGTCATATGATTTTTGTCTTGCTCTGACTAATTTCACTTAGCATAATACCCTTCAGTTCCATCCACATACTTGCAAATGGCAAGATTTCATTCTTTTTGACTGTCGAGTAATACTCCATTGTATATATCTATACTACATGTTCTTTATCCATTCACCCATCGATGGACATTTGGGCTCTTTCCATACTTTGGCTATTGTTAATAGTGCTGCTATAAACATGGGGGTGCATGTGTCCTTTTGAAACAGCACACCTGTATCCCTTGGATAAATACCTAGTAGTGCAATTGCTGGGTCATAGAGTAGTTCTATTTTTAGTTTTTTGAGGAACCTCCATACTGTTTTCCAGAGTGGCTGCACCAGCTTGCATTCCCAAAAAATAAATAATTTCTAAGGATCTAATATCTTACATGGTAACTATAGTTGATAATACTGTATTGTGTAATTGAAATTGGCTAAGAGAGTAGATCTGAAACATTCTTACAAAAAAAAATTTAAATAATTACTGTTAGATGTTCACATCTTTTTCCAATTAGAATTTTGTAAAGTGAAATATTCCTTTCAAGCATGGTAGCCACCCCCTATGTTTTCAAACTCCTCCTAATCATTATCTAATGACAGTGATAGACCCCAGGATAACACACAGATAGACACATACTCATAGAAAGCACAGTATAGAAAGTTATACAAAAGCAAAGTGGCTCTGTATTCCATTAATGTAATCAAACATTGAAAAGGAGATTTACTTGGGCACCTGGGTGGCTCAGTTGGTTAAGTGTCCAACTTCAGCTCAGGTCATGATCTCACCCTTCGTGAGTTTGAGCCCCACGTCAGGCTCTGTGCTGACAGCTCAGAGCCTGGAGCCTGCTTCAGATTCTGTGTCTCCCTCACTCTCTGCCCCTCCCCCACTTGTATTCTGTCTCTCTCTCTCTCTCTCTCTCTCAAAAATAAATAAATATTTATTTTAATTTAAAAAAACACAAAAAACTAGCCATAATAGTTATGGTGATTCAATTCTCAAACCAAAAATCAGGTCACACAATAAAAACAATTTGAATCCACTTATGGCAGAAGCATATCAGTTCACTTGAAATCAAGGTTGTGCTGGAACACCCAGATCATATGATTCTATTAGAGTTATTAAGTTCAAGCACGTAGCAGTAATCCTAACCTGATTTTCCACTTCATCAAGAAAGAGATAAATTTGAGTACTAGGTGATGATACACACTATACTAATCAGGAGCTTCAGTTTAATACCTAATTTCCAAAGTTAATTTCACAAAGGGTTCTGGGCCTCTTGAAATTTACATTTCCCCTTGAACATCGGTTATTTTGTAGTAATTACACCTATGCTTCTTTCTGTACCGGAAAGAAGCATTATTGGCACCTTATACTAGGAAACTCAGTTGTATATATTTAATACTTGCCTCACCTCTATATGAGTTTTCCCATAAAAGGATAATAATATTTACTTTTCTTCCAAGGTGTGTTGTGATGTTTAATTTATGTTTATAAAGTATTTAGTAATCTGCAGATGAAAGATGCTTGAGAAGTATAAAGTAATATCATTAGTCTGACTCATCAGTTACCTTTATTAGGTATGCAAAATGAAAGCCATATTGCTACAACTAAAATAGTTATGAATATACATTAGTCAAATATAAATCCCATAACAACTTAAATCTATATACTGCATCTACAAAGCAAATACAGGAAGCTCCTTTTTTATTAGAACAATATGCTTTTTTTTTCTGTAATAACTGCTTAAAACCCCTTAACTTTTAAGAATGTAAACTGACTAGAAAGTGAAGATAATACTAAAAACATGATATCTCTGAAAAACATCCTAAGTCTTTATATTTTAATATGAAGATAAAGATTCAATCTGCAGTGATTTGAAACCAAACAACTTGAAAAAAGAAAATTTGATTCTTCGTGACTGAAACTAGCAATAGTAACCTGAATGTCACAGGAGACTTAATAAACTGACAATTTAGTTGGCAGTTTAGTTTAACTGATGTTTCTTGAGTTCAAATGTGCACTATGTTGAGGTGTGTGCTATTTCATGTACAGTTCTCACATTTTTCAACTAAGTATACAGCTACTTATATAATAATAAGTACATATTTATATTTTATATATTTCTGAACCAAGGTATTATTTATAATATATACATTGTTTGGGCACATAAAACTAAAATATCATTTTATTGTGCAACATGGGGCTCTTTTTCAAGCTCTTTTCAGGTTCTATGTCCTAATTCCCACTTGCTTGCGTAGCAAAAAGAGAATTAGGAAATACAAAGTCCCCTGTGATGAGAATTCTCTTACAATTAGTTGGGGTAAATCCATACTATTCATCCATAGCTTACCCTGGATGTATAGTTTCAAAAAAAAACTAATGGTCTTAAGAGGGAAAACACAACACACACACACACACACACACACACAACACAAAAATACACATGCACACACACATATATCACTATGCAAAAAACAAATTCCACAACTGTTCAGAGAGACAAACAGGGTTCATCATTTTATTGTGTCAGAGAATAAAATAATGACTGTCCTTCACTCGGAAAGTACGTGGTTGAACTTTTCTGCCAAATTCCCTAACAATTTGATCAATTTGGAAATTTGTAATCTAGACAGGTTTACATGGATGGTAAAGAAGACCTGCATCCATTCCATTCCCAAAAAACATAAAGTTAACATTCTCCTGGTTGAAAGTAAAGACTATTTTTGGAATGATTAACTCTTTGCCAAAAAAATTGGTAGGTCATTGCATTACAGGACTGAAGAGGCTTTTAAAGGTCAGCAGATTCAATTACATCTTAATCAGTCCAGATATAAAGTCATAGAAGTGTTGGAAATAATCTGAAATTATTTTCTTCTACCTCTATAATGACCACTTTTCTCATCTCCGTATCTTCTTTTCTTCCTCAAATGTGTCATGACCTATATATTTATAAGATAGATGTCCCCAAAACAGTCACCAACTCTTTCCATTGCCATATATTTTTAAAATATATTATGTGAATTGGGGGTGCCTGGGTGGATCATTCAGTTGAGCATCTGACTTCAGCTCAGGTCATGATTTCATCTCTCAAAAATAGGTAAACATTTTTTAATTTTTTTAAAAAAATAATAATTAATTAATTAAAAAGCAAATAATCCTTTATCTTACCATATGGTGGAAAATAGGTATCTTCCACCTCATGCCTAATATTTCATAAATTCTAAGGGTGCTTTATTCTGAGTCACTTCCTCAGATTTCATGCTTCTGCTGAATTCTCAAATGTCATCTCTTGTGAATGTTTCCTTAGCTTTACTCCATATTGATTCAACACGGAATACTTCCTAAAACACTAATTTCCCTAAAACACTTAATCTCATAAAAACTAATCACACTATAACTGTGATCAGACATCTTCACTGAAGTTTCAGTGACAACATGAGGTAAAAGGTATACTATATCATGGTGCAGCATAGTAAAATATTTCAAATAGAATTATTTCTGTTCAAAGATACATTTTTCCTATGTTAATGTATTTCGAATATTGATATTTCTTACAAGCAATTTGTGTATATTTAATATCTTGTTATATTTTGCCTGAAAAGCTTTTATTAAACTGACAGTGTATCACATTATCCATGGTATCCTAAAATCAAAGAGATGTGATTAAAAGTCCAAAGCCACACTCACAATCAGAAACTTTCCACTGACCATCTCCCTTGGGATCCTAGCTCCTGTCCCATTCCCACTCCAACATTCACTACATGCCCTCCTATTTCTTCCTATCTCCCAATTTTTCCCAGGCCCTGGACTTTCTCACATTCTTCCTCCAGACTGCTCCTTCAAACCTCATAAACCTTCTTGTTTATTTGTCTTTACATTACCATTAGACCACTCTCAGCATGTTCTGAGTTGTATTTTCCACAACAATGTGTACCATCAAGACAACTAACTAAACAAAAATGCTCTTTTTGAGGAATTTTCTTGATATCTTTTGTTTGTTTACTTTCCTTTTTATCAATTTTTTTAAAATTTAAAAATTGAGGTATAAGTGACATATAACATTATGTAAATTTAAGGTATATATCATGTTGATTTTATAAATTCATATATTGCAATATGAGCATCATAGCATTAGCTAAGATCTCTATCACATCACATAACTATCAGGTTTTTTTTTTTTTTTACAATTTTCTATTATACTCCCTCCTTTGAGACTCTAAAGGCATCTGGTGAATTGTGATCTTCTGACTGGCAGAAAGTCATTCACATTTTTGGAGGTCTTGGCAAATGGATCCCACAGTTCTTCTTAGAATAAACTTTTGTTACTTCGCTTTGTAGTCTATATTGATGATGCAGAAAGAATAACCACCTCACAAAAAATTCCTTATTTTCCTTTATGTGCTAACTTTGAGTTGTCCATGGTAAGTTTTGGTGAAGATGCCTTTCAGAATGGAAACATAAGTCCAGAATATAGAAGGACGATAAAAGTTGAAGATTGAAATGTGAGAGCCATGTGCTATCAAACTGGATAAGAATTGCAAGGGAAAGAATGTTAAAAGAGAAGAATATTAATTATAGGTGCTGGAAGAATTCTATATACAAGGAACATTAATTTTTTAAATTGGTGGAGAGGCACCTGGGTGACTCAGTTGGTTAAGTGTCCCACTCTTGATTTTGGCTCAGGTCATGATCTGACGGTTTGTGAGACTGAGCCCCACACCAGGCTCTACGCTGGCTGCACAGCATCTCCTTCTCAAAATAAATAAATAAACTTTATTTTTTAATTTAAATCCAAGTTAGTTAACATGTAGTATAATAGTGATTTCAGGAATAGAATTTAGTGATTTATCACTTACATGTAACACCCAGTGCTCCTCCAACAAGTGTTCTCCTTAATGGCCCTTGCCCCTTTAGCCCATCCCTTCCCCCAACACCCTGCCAGCAACTTCCAGTTTGTTCTCTGTATTTGAGAGTCTCTTACAGCTTGTCTCCCTTTCTGTTTTTATATTATTTTTGCTTCCTTTCCCTTATGTTCATCTGTTTTGTTTCTTAAATTCCACAGGAGTGAAATCATATGATATTTGTCTTTCCTTTTTTTATTTATTTTTATTTATTTTGAGAGAGAGAACAAGTGGAGGAGTGGAAGAGAGAGAGCGAGACAGAGTCCCAAGCAGGCTCCACACTATCAGCACAGAGCCCCATGCCGGGCTTGACCTCACGAACTGTGAGATCATGACCTGAGCTGAAGTCCAGAGTCAGATGTTTAACTAACTGACCCACCCAAGCACCCTGATATTTATCTTTCTCTGACTGACTTATTTCGCTTAGCATAATACACTCTAGTTCCACCCATGTTGTTGCAAATGGCAAGATTTTTGTTCTTTTTTATTGCCAAGTAATATTCCACTGTACATATATACCACATCTTTATCCATTCATTAGTTGGTGGACATTTGGGTTCTTTCCATAGTGCTGCTATAAACATTGGGGTACATGTGTCCCTTCGAATCAGCATTCCTGTATTCTCTGGATAAATACCTAATTGCTGGCTCATAGGGTAGTTCTGTTTTTAATTTTTTGAGGAACTCCATACTGTTTTCTAGAGTGGCTGAACCAGTTTGCATTCCTACTAGCAGTGCAAAAGGGTTCCTCTTTCTCTGCGTCCACACCAACACCTGTTATTTCCTAAGTTGTTCATTTTAGCCATTCTTTTCATGTATCTGTTAGTCATCTGGATATCTTCTTTGGAAAAGTGTCTATTGATGTCTTTTGCCCATTTCTTCACTGGATTATTTATTTTTGGGGTGTTGAGTTTGATAAGTTCTTTATAGATTTTGGATACTAACCCTTTTATCTGATATGTCACTTGCAAATATCTTCTCCCATTCCATCAGTTGCCCTTTAGTTTTGCTGGTTAATAGATAAACTTTTTAACAAATTGAAGATATTATCTTCTGTTCCTGACCATCTCTATTAATGGAACTATAATTTTCCTAGTCACACAATTTAAAAAATTTAGCTTTGATTCTTCTGTCTTTGTCTTATCCTATATTCCTTCAATTATCTAATTCTTTTAATTCAGGCTCTGAAACAACCTTTCCATTCCCACCTTTGCTACCCCATACTCTTTTAATACAATGGGCACCTAAAATGCCTCTCTAGCCTCAGATTTTGTTTTCCATTTAATCTAATCCTTCCCATCTACTGCTACCAATAGACAGATTTTTATGAAGTACATGCTGATGATATCACTTCTCTATAAAATCTTCAAAGGCTCTTTATTCCCTACCAAACTGAGTATACACTCTTTAGTAACTTTCCCATTGCCAAATTCAAGGATCAGTTCTCAGTCTTCATTTTATTCAACCAGTCAGAAACATTTGACTATTAATTTCTAGCCTGGATTTCTACAGCTAGTCTCCTGCTTCAACCCTTACCTAATAATTACTTCAAAAACTGTCATGGTGATACTTTTAAAACATAAGTCAGACTATGTCACTATTCTAATTAAAGTTCTCCACTTGCTTCTTTCTATCTCACACAGGGTAAAATCCAAAGCACTTACAAGGGCCTGCAAGACCCTATATGATGTCTGACTACCCACTGCCTTTCCAACCTTGTCTTCTACCACAATCATCCATCTCTCTAAACCTACGCTAGCCTGTCTTCTTGTCGTTTCTCAAAGACGAGGAACATACTCCCACCTCAGAGGCTTTGCACTAGCAATTCTCCTCCCCTGAGCTGCATGGCTCTACCTCACTCAAATATCTATTCAAATATCACCACACTAGAGAGCCTCTCTCTCTCCATTCTATTTGAGCAACACTCTTTTCAGACTACTTAGGCCCTCCCTATTCTCCATAACACCTAACACCACTTGAAATATTACAGTTATGTGTGTATTATTTTTTGCCTGTCTCTTCCCACTAGAATATAAGCTCCCTGACAGGAATGCTTTGTTTCTTTCACAGCTGTATTCCCAGAATCTAATACAGCACCTTGCCCTTAGTTCAATAAATATCTGTTGAATGAATGAAGAAATCTCTTACAAAATGACCCTCCTTACAGAAACCCTATGCTAGCCCAGTAGAACTCAACCTGTGGGCTAAAGACCTGGGAGGTATTGAAGTAATGTAAAGGGGTCTGTGAATCCACACAATTCCAATTATATAGGTCTCTTCCCATTATATCATAAGTGCCTTTACTTCTAGATATAGAAGAGACACTGAAAAAAATATGCTGTGAACCCACTGTTCCACTAAAAGTTTTTCTATGGCAAAGATAACATAGGCAAAGCTTTAAAGCACCAACAGTGTAGGAGAAAAGAAAAATGTGTGGGGTATGTGTGTGTGTGTGTGTGTGTGTGTGTGTGTGTTTGCAGATACAGTTGAGATAGCTATACATAGCTGTAAGGCCCAAGGGGATATGGGTGAGGACCTGACCACATCTGACCACCACAATATACATAAAAGTATGAGCATATATATGGATGAGAATATATAAGGAACATGTATCAAAAAAAGACTGATAAATTAGATTGACAAATTAGAACATATCTTATAAATAATACCCTTGTCAGTGTTTTTAAAAGGAAAAATAATCGAGAAAAAATATTTTCCATATATATAACAAACTATTATCTGGAATATACAAAGAGTTCCCACATATCAAACATAGACAAAAACAACCCAGTAAAAATGGATAAAGACTATAAACATGGAAAGAATAAGAAGCAATTCCCAGAAGATGAAATGGTCAGTAAACATAAAAGGATGAACAACCAGGAAAATAAAAGTAAAAATAACAATAAAACACCAGTTCTTAGCTATCAGATTGACTAAAAATTTGTTAAAGTTTGATAATATCAAGTGTTGACAGATGTGCAGACAAAGAAATGTGGAGAAAGAGCCCTTTGATTATAATTGCTGCTTCAGAGGGCAATAGCCTATCTATCAAGCCAAAAATGCACATACCCTGTGAACAATAATTCCACTTCTCCACATCTCTCCTAGAAAAATATCCATGTGCATAAAAATATTTATGACAGCATTGTTTGTAATTCTGCAACAAGGCTAAAAAGGAGATATGCTAAATATTATGGAATACTATGTCACTATTTAAAATATAAACTAGAGGGGCACCTGGGTGGCTCAGTAGGTTAAGCGTCCAACTTTCGCTCAGGTCATGACCTCACAGTTTGTGGGTTCGAGCCCCGCATTGAATTCTGTGCTGACAGCTCAGAGCCTGGAACCTGCTTTAGATTTTGTATCTCCCTCTCTCTCTGCCCCTCCCCTACTCATGCTCTGTCTCTCTCAAAAAATATAATTTAAAAAATTATAAAAAATAAAATATAATATAATATAGACTAGGTGTATGTATAATAATATCATATATAAATCCCTAAGATGTATTCTTAAGAGTAAAAAGCAATTGCATACATTGGTATAATATTTGACTACTTGTGTTGAACATACTCACTCATACATACATAAACCCCTATTCGAGTTTACAAGAAGTATCAAAAAACTTCTGTGTGTACTTGTACATGTATCTCACAGCTTAAATAATATCCAGAAGTGTCCACAAACCTACCACTATGGCTACCTCTAGAAAGAAGAGAGGATTGTGAGTGGGGTGCCAGTCAAAGGAAAATTTAGTCATTTCTGTCAAGCTTCCATTTATGGAGAGAAGCATTATTCACACGCCATCTGTGTAGTTGATGCTAAAATAACCAACATGGTTTTTGATGGCATGTGGATTCAAGAGCGGATCCTTGAAAACAGGTGCCAAGGCTCATGAGTTTGCACTTCCCACAGAGTTCTGCTCAGTACTGTTTACCTGGTAAGCTTGAGTAAGTATGTGCTTGTTAAAATGGATGAAAGGATGGGGATGAAGCAAGAGGGTGAAGCCAGGTCATGAGAGCCTTAATTTATGAGTTCAGGAGTTTCGAGTTTATCTGGTAGAGCAAGATAAATTAATTGAGACAATATATGTAATACAGTTCCTGTCGATATATTTTAGCATTTACGATTAATATCACATTTCAGTTCTATCCTGTTTCATGACCAGAAGATGGAGCTCCAAACATTTAAACGTTTTTGTTTTTTTTTCTTTTATCCTGTTTCGTTGGAGTCTTGGTAGAGGTTATAGTTCTGTTTCTTAATTCTGTTTTTTTTCCCTTCCCCATTTAAACCCTTCTGTTTTTATTCAGTTCTCAGATGATCAAACTCTCGCTGATTGCAGAGCAGAGGAATAACCTATAGGGGAAGCTGCAACCTTCAGTCTGATTTTCCTACCTCTGGGACATCTTCATTTCACACACTTGCTCATAGCATCTTTGTCCAGCTACTCCCACTTTGTTCCTTCCTCCCCACAAGGGAAACGCCCACTTACACAGGTGCTGATCCCATCTGTCCTCATGGGAGGTAAAATTCCAACCTGCTACCCATGGACTTTGTCACTATGTGCAGCCAGGAACATGTACACTGAGGAAAGAACATGGCACGTGTGGAATATATATTTTGGACTGTTCTCCAGTTTCTATGCTTTTCTAACATAAATTCCTTACCCACAGAATTCTTCCTTGAGACCTCTAAAGACTCATGGGAAATAATGAATTTTCTTTCTATAACATCTGCTCTATTACACTTATGCTGATATTACTCATACAACTATATCTCTAGCTATTTATTTAAAATTTATTTATTCCCTTTTTTCAATAAATATTTATTGACCACAACTGCAGAATTGCAGAAGGGTTATGGATTGGTGGGACATGCACACACGCGCGCACACACACGCACACACACACACACACACCTCTACTCTGAATCCTCAGTGTATTTACCCAAGAATACACAACCCAAGAAAGCCAGAACTGACTCAAGCAGAAGCAGTGTCACCCATTAAGATTGTTCCTTGCCCTTTGTTTCTTATATTGAGGACAAAACTGTCAGTGACTCTGGTAAGATTTCATACTGGTTACATTCTGCAAGAAAAAAGAAAAATTGCTTGCTTCACAATTGCTCTGTTAGGACAAATTAGCATTTTGAAAATAGTTACACTAACAATATAAACATCACTGTTTAAGGAAACATTTATATACATTTGGCTCCTTTCTTTCTTGATCCAAATTCAGCATCAGGAGATACATCTTTACCCTGGATCAACAACCAGATGTATTCCAGCAAAATCTTTCTACTCCCTGCTTCCAGGTCCTTCACAAAAAAATCCTGTGTCTATCCCTCCCAAACCTCTCCCAGGCTCCAAATGTCTACCTCTAAATATCTGCTGGTCATTCCACTTGTAAACTGACAAGGTTTAAATTGAACTTATTTTCTTTCCTGTTCCCTTTCCTCTCCTACACAAAACTGGTCTCCTCCCAGCTTTCTGGAGATCATTTTTCTGTAGTCATCTACTCAGTAATCTAAATTTAAAACCTTGCAGAAATTACTTTGGATTTCACTTCTCTCTCACCTCCCACATCCCGTCAGTCAGCAAGCCCTGCCCATTCTATAGCCCAGTGTGCCCCAAATCCAGTCCCTGGGTATCACTGTCCAAAACCATTCTCTTACAGTAATTTCAATCATCTTCCAGCTATCCCCACTCTCTCCCTACATCATCTATATAGACTATATAGACTATATTAACACCATAGGAGTGCCAGATAAAATATAGGGCATCCCGTATAGTTGTTCGCTAAATCTGGCAATCCTGCACCCCACTCATCTTTATAAACAAATTTCTGGTCAGGCAATGCTCCTATTTAAATTCTCCTCCTTTTCTATTACTGAGTTGGGTTTTTGACTTCTGGCTTTTGGTTTTTATTGTTGTTGTTTGTTGTTGTGTCCCGACCATTACTGAATTGAGGCTAAACTCCTTAGCCCCTCATTCCAAAAACACTCATTGCCACCTGCTATGTACACAATACTCTGATTTGTGTTGTGAAGTATGCAAAATAAATAACTTATAGTCTCTGTCCTTAAGGAGCTGATAAGCTAAAGAATGACTGTTGACATAAAAACACCACACAAGCTGACACAGAATGGCAAAACACAATTTAGAGTGAAGGGTGAGGAGGTTCCCAGGCTTACAATCATGTGACCTACATTTTAATTTGGCCTTAGGCCAATGAAAGCTTTTAACCCCACCCACACTCTGGTCCTAAAAACAAGTCATCACTGAAACAAGTCAACTTCTCAACATCTGCCTTTGGACTATGATGAAGGCAGTCCTGGCTATTAAAACATTTTCCCTAGTGTATAAAGAAAAAGAAAGCAAGTTGTCTTTATTCAGTTTCACAGCATAAAGGTTGCATAACTTAAACAGAATCCTAAATGATTCAAGGAGACAGGAATAGAGTCCAACATTATCAGTATTCTTTCTGAAGCTAAACTCCTTGCTTAACAGGACTTAAAACCTTTGAAGAATAAGGAATTTTACTTGAATAATCAAAATATAAGGAGTGATATAGTAATAAACAAATCATAAAACATAATTAAAATAGAAATAGCTGTTTCAAAGTTTCAAGATTAAAAAAAAACAGGATATTCTAAACATATGGTTTTGGGGATTTCAAACAATGAGATTCACTGGGTCAAAAATAAATAATGAGGACAAGATGTCTAGCAACAACTTCCGAAAAATAACCCTAAGGTGTGGAAATGTATCTAGCCCATATATTTTTCGTATATGTTCATCAGTGCTATAGAACTGATAGAGAATTGTATGACTATTTTTGGAAGCCTTAATATAAAGCAATTCTGTGATATATCTAGAAAGAAATATAACAACTGCATGGTTGTGGAAAGGAAAGGGGAAAAAGTTATCTTTTACTTTTACTATTTTCTTTCTCATGAATTCTGTACCATGTGTATATATAATCATCCAAAAAAAGTTAAAAAAAAAACTTTGTCTATTAAGGAATATCAATTCTTTGTGGATGTGTAATGGTTTCATTTTTCCAACAAGTTTCCTAAACAAATACTACTTTCCTGCTGAATAGCAGCTCCCCAAATACATCTTGCCAATTATGTGCTTTTCAAGCAAATATTGTTATTACAACAATCTCATTCAGCTATTTCAGACTCAGTCCTGTTCATTTAAACTTTCCAATTGTATATTCAATCAAAACTCTACTTGTTCCATGATCCAGAAGAGGTTAGGTTTTCAGTTTCAGACTAAAAGCTTAAGGTTGGCAGATGTGGGGGCTGGGGCTGGGAGAATGAGTTCTGGCTCTTTGTATCTCCCCCACTTTCTTCTACTAGATATGAGCTGCTGTGGGATTGAGGCAGAACAGAAGGAGAAAAGAAACAGGAGCATCTCCTCATGTGACTGGGCAAGTTGTCACCCTCTCCTGGGTTGATTATAACTGCTAGCCTGGACTACTGTCTATGTGCTCCATGAAGACAGTGGTGGCTCCAAGATGGTGCTCTGATGAGAGATTTGGTTATATCTTTTGGCAGACGCTCCCCTGGTGGTCTGCCCCCACATGTGGACCCTCTTCACCCCTCATACTGCATCAATACTGTGACAACTGTGGCTCCCAATCTCATATATCCTCACAGCCAACTCCCAGAGTCAACGTCTGTAGCCACGTGAGGACTTCCTCACCTCGACTGTGAAGGCAGAGGCCCCCCTCTCCACCTACTTGCACTCCACTCACACCATCTTCACTAAGTCCTCTTCCCACATTTCAGGAGCACACAAGGCACATCAGCAAATCTGCTACTCAAGAAGGTCATACATCCTGGGAACAAAATGTCTACAAAATGTTTACTTTTCTTTTCAAGAGATTTACTTAGTTTTCCCCCCTCACATACCTCTCTTGAGAGAAGGAATAGAGTATACATGCACTCCCCAAAAGGCTGTCTTCGCCTCTCCCAACCTCCCTTAAGAGGTGGGGATGTGTTGAGTGGTTGGACTAGTTCTCTAACTATGGGCCTTTGAGAGAGCCATGCAGGAGGGTGGCTAACCCCAACTGTCAGTGACTTTATAAATTAAAAATATGGAACACATTGTGTCTTTTGTCTTCAGTTTGGGTTGAAACAGTAATTAAGAGGCAAAACACAAATTCCTACTTGACATCCTGTAAAACTTGTCTGTGCACTTGGTTCCCATCATCCATATTCAGACACCATTATAATTCAATTCTAAAAGATTAGAATGTTTTTGGTAATAATGATTCTCTCTCTTTTTAAGTTTTATTTATTTATTTATTTATTTATTTTTATTTTTTAGGAATCTCTATACCCAAAATGGGGCTGGAACTCATGATCCTGAGATCAAGAGTTGCATGCTCTTCCAAATAAGCCAGCCAGGTGCCCCTGGTAATGATGATTCTCCAACCTAGCTGCATATCAAACTACCTAGGAGGTTTATCGGGGGAGGTTTTTGTTTTGTTTTATTTTTTTAAAGAACAGAGTTCTAATTCCATCCCAGATCCACTTGATCAGAATATCCAAGATTGTCTGCAATTGGTGTCCAGGGTGTCTGCAATTGTTTAAAATACAAACATCCTGACATTTAGGACCCTCTGGATGAGAATTCCAAAAGAGAAGGAAAAAGAAAAGAGTTTTAGATGCAAAGTCAGGAAGCTTGGGTTAATATATATGCTTCATGGGCAAATTTACTTTTGTAGTTCCAACACTTAGAACAGGGACTAGCATACTATATATTTATATAATATATTCTATAAGTTCTATATATTATGTATATATGTATATATATAGCATATAGAATAAATATAGCATATACATTCCCTGCTTAAACAAGTGGATAGTGGAACATTTACATTTCATGGGCAAAGCAACTACCCATCTTACCAACATGTACCATAGTATATAGTAGGAAAACAAGAATCTACTAAAAGTAGTTGTACTTTTTCTATACTCATTATAATATAAACAAAGAGCTCTTTTTTGAACTTGGACAAAATTAATTAGATGAGATGAGAAATGCTACTTAGGCTGACTGGCCACTTGAGTAAGACTTCTCAAGCCTGCTTTACCACCGTGATGAGATCTTGACCATGCAGGATCTGGAACTAATCAGGAGGGAAGAGATTAGAAAAAAGTTGGGTGATCGCCCTGATTGCCAAGCTAATGATCACTTGGTGCATCCTTTTACACCATAGCAATATACCTACCAACATGACCAGACCATTTAAAAAGTACTAGAGATTTACTAAAAAAAACGTCACTCTCACTGGTTACCTTTTCTCCAGATTCCCTTCTGTTTATCAAACTCTAAGGTTAACCAGTCTTTGCCTAAGCAAGTAATAAAGTAATTGGTTCTATTAGAGCCTATTACATTAAATCATGTTTAAGACCCCTCACTCTGAGAATATACTGAGATACCTTTGATTAGAGTATATAGTGTATAATCAGATGAGTTAATAAGGAAAAAACCTAACTGATACCTTGGGATTGATTTGATGTGGTGGTGGTTGTTATGGGTTATTTTACTATTGTGTTGATATTGTTATTCTTGCCACAGAAGTATAAAGAATCTCTTTTCCCCACCCCACCACAGGAAAGAGGAAGCACTGTTTCTAAAGGTTGAGCTCATCACCTCCCTCACCAAAAGAGAAGTAATCAGCTTTTGTATTTGAGGTAGATTAGAGGAGATTCAGCTAATTCCCCAGCAGAGGTGGTATAGTGGTAAGATGGAAGAAGTTGCCACTAGAGGAAGAGAAGGGAGACTTCAACGTAGAATGGGACAGGATTTGGAGTTGTAAGAGATGGCAAGTCAGCAAGTCATGGTGTCTTCTGACACAAAGAACCCAGGCTGGAGCTGCATGACCTGAGAAGGAGGCTAGACACCACACCAGGAAGACTCAGCAAAAGATCCCACCAACTACCAAGAAAGAAGGAAAGGAGCCACTCCTCCTTTAAGTAAATACCAGGGGCTTAGATAACAAGTTTCTGGGCAGCTACCAAAGGTAAACCCTTACGAAAGGGAAGGAGCTCTCAATAATGATTGACATTTGGCATCTCACCCACCAGCCCCACCATGAATAAGGGCTTGGAGACAGCTTTCATTTGATTTAGAAAATGAAGTACTGTGATTTTTCTCATGCCAAAGCATTGCAGAGAAATTTGTATCCCCTAAAGTCTGTCCAAACTCTTTAGACCCAGACTTACAGGCAATCTCTCATGGTTTAGTTGTACAGGTGGCTAATCCACAGCTTGTGGATAAATTTTAGTCTTAGCGATTACATATTTCTATACAACTAGGAAACACTTCACTTTGCTTCCATGTGCCACCAAAAATCTGTTCAAATATAATGTTATTTTCTACTATTCACAGAGAGTAGGAAACACTTACATACAAGAACCCACAAGACCACCAACTAGTCAGACAAGTCCAAACAGAAAATGAAAACAGCTACATCATTTTTACTTTCTCACTAATATAGACAACATTTTCTATAGAAGCACCACCTTCTGTGATTTCTGAGAAAAAGAAATTATATTTGTTGGCCTGTGTTATGTAACTTGGTCAGGATTCCACAGGAGAAAATATGCAGACAGATGATTCATTTCTCGGTTTTTCTTTCTTCCTTCCTAACTTTTGTTTTCAGCTGCCAGTAAAAAACTACTGGCATATAAGGAGTAGATAAACTGGTATCAGATTTCTTTTCAAATCCTTTCCTTCTTGTTCAGGCCTACTGGAGAAATACCTTCAGTTACCTCACCATTTCACTATAGTCAACCTGCCTCCAATTTCGCTACACATTCTTATCATATTAATCTTCCTAAATTATAGCCTTGACCATGTTACCCCATTCTGCCATCAAATTCCTGAATCTAACACCATTCCATCCAAAGAATACTTACAGAGGAACTAAGAAGTTCAAGACGTTGTGGTTAACACTCTGAGAAACATGAATGTGAATAAAACAACTCTGCCTTCAGGCAGTTTCTACTCTCACAGGAGATACAACTATTTCCCAACCTACCAAAAGGTAAAGCATGCTAACTATTCTAATTAAGGTCTAGATTAAAGCTATAGGAGTTGAGGCAAAGGAAAGGATAAAGCTGGTTTATTTTTCTGATAATGCCCATTATTTACAAAATAATCAGAATCATTTAGCAATAAGCGTGCTTTATAAACTGGCATCATCAACCTATTCCTATCTCATTCTGCATTCCACAAACCCTTTGTAGACTCAGCCAATTGGTCTATTCAGCTCCAAAAGCATCTGGCAGTTTCCATCTCCCTCTCTCTCCTAATGCCACTTGCCCTGAGAAGATCATTGCTCCAGTCTTCCCTTCCTGTCCTAATTCTACCCACTCTATATAGAGTCTTTTCTACGTAAACCTTCCGGCAGCAACCTCTCTTCCTCACATCTGAGTCACTCCCTAGAATCTTTCCCTCCACCTCTCTGAATCTGCAGTTACCTCCATATGCACTATGACTCTGGAACTTACAGAATTCCAGGTCCTTCCTGCCTGATATCTCTACCCCAGTCTATCATCCTACACTCACACTATTGGCTTTAGCCTGTTAACTGGCCCTTCACTGCCCATATCCTTGGTGCTATGCCCGGTCCTCAATCTCCAGCTCTGCCTCTAGTAGCTAAGGGGTCTGGAACCTCGATATCCTACCCCTCCTATTGATGTTGCAGACTCTTGTCCTCTAACATGTGCTTCATGTATCCTCCTATTTACCTCGGCCAATGAAATTGACTCACAAAAAAAGCAACAATTTAGCATAATTTGACTGTGACTACTTAGTACAACAGGGGATGAAACATGAAAGATATTATGCTAATTGAAATAAGCCATAAACTAAAAGGCAGATATTATATGGTTCTGCTTATATGAGGTATGTAAAGTAGTCAGATACACAGACACAGAAAGCCTAAGAGTGGTTACCAAGGGTTCGAGGGAAAGGGAAATGGAGAGTAATTGTTTAATGGGTACAGAGTTTCAGTATAGAATGAAGAATGAGCAGTGTTCATATATGAACAGTGGTGATGGTTGCACAATAATGGGAATGTACTTAATGCAGCTAAACTGTAGACTGAAAAATGATTAAAATGGTAAATTTCATGTTATGTATATTTTACCACAATAAAATAAATAAATAAATATTTTTTTACATGAATCATTCACAACATGAGAGAAAAAAAACAGCACCAAAGAGTTTGATATAAAATCAAAATAGAGATCTCCATCAGCACTCATTCTTTGAAGATTCCTTTTTTTTTAAGTTCTTTTATTTATTTTTGAGAGAGAAAAAGAGCAGGGGAGAGGCAGAGAAAGGGGGAGAGAGAATCCCAAGCAGGCTCCATGCTCTCAGCGCAGAGCCCAACATGGGGCTCGAATTCACAAACTCTGAGATCATGACCTGAGCAGAAAACCAAGAGTTGCGTGGCTTAACTGACTGAGACACCCAGGCGCCCCATTCTTTCCAGATTCTTAACTACCTGGCTAAATATATCCCCTGCTAAGATTTCACAAGACTGAATATTTGCTCTGGATGTGCCTTTGTTCTTTCCAGTTTTTGGCTCTAGTTTCTTCTAGGCCACTTTGTAGCCTGACTCCAAATAATGACCTTTAAAATAAAGTATATAAGTGGTTCAGAGCCAAGGGTTACTGAACAAATATATTTCACCAAGGTATTGCTTCCTGCTCTTGGTCCTACTGCTTGATTTTCCCACCCTCTGTGGATTTCATGTCCCATGGACCCAATCTCACTTACTCCCTGACTAGTGAATATGCTTCTCCCTTGAGAGAGAGAAGAAGCAATCTCCTTTACTGTCTCAGTTTCCCTCCTGATCTCACAGAGGCACTACCACTTCTGCTTAGAATCCTGGGCCCTGGGTGCCATTAAAGATACAGCCCTCTACTGCCTCCTCAGGGATCCTGTTGCCATAGCCACTAAATTTATTTACCTTATACCTCCCAGAGCTCTTCATTAATACTTGTCTTTCCCACCACATAATGTTTCCTTATATTAGTTACCTCTCTGGAAGGCAGAGGCAGTGTCTGATATGTCTTTCTACCCTTGTCAGTGCCTTTGATAATGCATGCTATATTATTTTTGAAATATAACCAGAATGTCACGTAGACATTTTCAAGAATCATATATCATAATTAACAATCCATAAAAAATAGTTTTTAAATTAGCCAATTCTTTAAGTGTGAACCTATTTATTACTTTTATTTTTTTCAATATATGAAATTTATTGTCAAATTGGTTTCCATACAACACCCAGTGCTCATCCCAAAAGGTGCTCTCCTCAATACCCATCACCCACCCTCCCCTCCCTCCCACCCCCCATCAACCCTCAGTTTGTTCTCAGTTTTTAACAGTCTCTTATGCTTTGGCTCTCTCCCACTCTAATCTCTTTTTTTTTTTTTTTCCTTCCCCTCCCCCATGGGTTTCTGTTAAGTTTCTCAGCATCCACGTAAGAGTGAAAACATATGGCATCTGTCTTTCTCTGTATGGCTTATTTCACTTAGCATCACACTCTCCAGTTCCATCCACGTTGCTACAAAGGGCCATATTTCGTTCTTTCTCATTGCCCTGTAGTACTCCATTGTGTATATAAACCACAATTTCTTTATCCATTCATCAGTTGATGGACATTTAGGCTCTTTCCATAATTTGGCTATTGTTGAGAGTGCTGCTATAAACATTGGGGTACAAGTGCCCCTATGCTATTTATTACTTTTAGATTTTACTTCTGTTTACCTAAGTTCCAACAAACTTCATGCAAGCTGTGCTCAGAATCCACTGAATTCCACTGCAACGTCCTCAGGTATGAATCACAGAGACTTAATACACTGTCAGTTTGATAAATCCTGCTCATCCAAATAAAAATTTCCAAGACAATATGGTATGAATACTCTTCCTCTATCCTATAATTCACTTAAATGTCTTTGGTGGAATTTTCATAAAATTCCTCAGTAGGGTGGTTTCTGGTAAAATTCCTGGACTTTGGATCATGCCATTGATCAATATTGTGAAAACTGTCTAAGCTCTATATGTCTAAGTCAACCTATGCTATCATCTATCATGAAATTTCATCCAAGTATCATTCTCCAATGAAGGAACAGGGCTTCTCAGAGAAATGTTGATTCTAGGTCTTGGGTAGGACAAAAATAAGATGAGCCCAGAGCATTTGCAGTGCCGGAAAGCTCAAAACACAAAAGGATGGGGGTGTGTCATAGGTACACAGCAGCCAACCTGAAAGAATTCCCAATGGCCAAAGCTGGAACAATTTGAGCAACAAAATAATGTGGCACTGATTACAATCCAAAGTATAAAATAAATACACAAAAGTCCATACTGATATAAATGAATGAGTGAATAAGTAAGTAAATGGGGATGGGGGAAGAGATGTATTTTTCTTACAGATGACTTCCATATAATATATGTAGAGACTCCTGCTTTTTGGAGGCAAAGATTATTTCCACACACACTCTGTAAGTATGAGTGAGATTTAGTGACTTGTTTCCAAAGAATAGGGTTTAGAAATAGAAAAAGAGTAACTTTCCAATGGAGAAACCTGACAAAAAACAACTGATGTGGTTAACATCACTAAGATTAGTCATGTTGACGGCATGTGCTTCTGATATGACGTGATTAGAAGGGTGCTTCAGTCCTGTGACATTCTTTTCAAAAACTTGTAACCTCAATCTTAATCATGAGAAAAACATCAAACAAATCAAAACTAAGGTATATTCTACAAAATCCCTGACCGGTATACCACAAAACTATCCAGGTCATGAAAAACAAGGAAAGATTGAGAAACTGTTGCAGACTAAAGGAGATTAAGGAAATACGTTGACTAATTGTAATGTGGCATCCTGGATTGGATCCTGGAACAGAAAAAGGACAGTAGTGAAAAAACTAGTGAAATCCAAATAAAGTATGAAGTTTAATAAATAGCAATGTACCAATGCTGGCTTCTTAGTTGTGACAAATATAGGATGGTATTATAAAATATTATTAAGGGAAACTGATGAGAAGTATACAAAAGCTCTGTACTATCTTTGCAACTTCTTGTGAGTCTAAAATTATTACAAGATAAAAAGCTAATTTTAAAAAGTCCATTCATGCTTTCTCCAGTCATCTTTAGAAGCAAATGGAAACATATCTGACCTTGCTCATTGGGAGGCCCCTGTTCTATCCTTGGAGTTAAAAAAACAATACAGTGGATTCATGTCCATTTGTGTACACGCCTTAATACTTTTTCTCTATTTTCTCATAACTGGCTTTTTGCATCCTTGTTTTCATTTTGACTTTTCTTGGTGACATTAAAGAAATGGTCCCTTAAACTTCGTATCTGGGAAGTGAACACCTGAGATTCTTCTGCCAAAGCCAGAAAATTCCACAATAAGTTTAAAGAATCTGAAAATTATGCTAGAAAATAATTCAAGCTAATTACTGCCTAAACAGTTTTAATAATTTATTCGAAATGGACAACCCAAGAATCACATGAACATATAGCCTAAGTTAATTATATTCCTTTCTATCAACAATATACTTAATTAACCCAAGAACACGTTTAAATGTGTGTATTCTTTATGCTATGAGATATCTCCATAAACTCTTTAGCCTATAATGGTAGTAAAATAATTCTCAAAAGGAAAAGTGCTAAACTGGAAGAATTTGATCCAGCAAATTCCCAGAGCTGAAATGTTGAAACATTTGCTGTTACGATACTGTACAGGATACTTCAAAATTTTTTATAAAATGTAATACAAATACTATGAGAAAATTTCTGTCAAATCTATGGCCATTATATTTTGAGGGGATAGAATTAGACCCAAGAAAACTACAGGATGTATCCTCGAAATTCACAGTGAATCTATTGCAATACAATAAGAAAGAAATGTAATTGGGACATTTTATTTTCCCATGTCCCCAGACACTGATCAAACTATGAGGTTCTAGTCAATTGAAAATAGATACAGGAAAACTAGAAGGGATAATCTGGCTCAAGGCAAGATTGAGGCAATAACAGTATCTACTAAAGAATTTAGTGATATCGAGGAGAGTATAATCCACACTAAAAATCTCTTCAACATTCAGCAGGCAGTCCTTTTACATAATTCTTATACTAGTAAATATGCTTACATAAATCCATGCTTTTTTTGGACAGTTTTGGTTTTAATGTTTAATTTTATTTGACATAATTCAAAGAAGTGGAGCCAGGGCTAAGAAAGGGCTTTTTTGTTTATTTTTCTAGATGGAAACAGATGTGTATTAGAGAACAGTCCCTCATGAGCAACTAATGTACTGCCGTCACAAAGCCCAGACACTATTGCATTTATTCATCCTGAGGTTTCACATTCTAGTGAAAAGCTTTCTCTATTTAATTTTAACTTTAAAACTTTCCTGAGTTGGACTTTACATACTGTCTTCTTAAAAGGAAAATGCAGCCTTGTTAAAATTCAACTTAATTTTTCTTTTTTCAGTTGTAGAGGAAATCTCAAAAAAAAAAAAAAAAGCTTTCTTGCTCTAGGGTTGTCTTTCTATCACTTTCCTCACAAATAAAAATTGTCATGTATTTCGACATTGTATACTGTACTAATCAAAAAGATATTTCTATAAAATATAAAGAATTATTTAGTAAACAATGGTTCGATATAAGTAAAACTATATTTAAGTCATACCATATTCCCATAAAGAGGTAATTATAAAAATTGAAACTGTAAGGATCTAAAGATAGCTCTTCTTTTTCTCTTCTTCCTCCCTTCTTTTCCAGAACAACTCACTCATAAAGCCATTAGGTAAAAGACAAGCAGAAGAAGCATTTTCACCAGGATAGGGAAAGCCATGGTAGCCCAGAATGAGGTCAGATGAGCATCTGCATAGGAGGAAAGGCTAAACAGGCGTATTGGAGACTGTGCAGGGTGAGGAGGTACTCATGCATGAAGGTGGCCCAATTTAGAGTATGTGAGACTAGGTAAGAGGAAGAGGGAGTCCACGTGGTTGTGTCTGCAGTAGCAGCCCTGCAGGCCAAGTGCAGTAAAGTTGTTATAAGGAAGGTGATGGTGGTGGCAAAAGGAGATTGGTGTGTAGAAAGAAATTGATTATAGAAGTGAATGTATTAAAGATAATGAGAGCCAGGGAGAAAATGAGATTGAACTTCCTGACGACGGATTGGAATCGGAGGTGTCTGAGTGAACATAATGTTTTTCAGTATTGTAGATTTCTATGGAAATAAATATAGATATAAGGGTGTGGGGTGTGTGTGTGTGTGTGTGTGTGTGTCTGTGTATACAAATATTCTCTACCTCTGTCCATAGACAGGGAATGGGAGCAGCAATATCACAGTAGTAATAATTGCACCTAGAATGCAGATCATGGTTTCCAAATACAATTCTTCCCTAAAAAGAATCAGGGATCTTTGAAGAAATGACTCACTTGGGGTGCCTGTGTGGATCAGTCAGTTAAGCACCTGACTTTGGCTCAGGTCATGATCTCACAGTTCATGAGATTGAGCCCTGTATTGGGCTCTGTGCTGACAACTCAGGGCCTGAAGCCTGCCTTGGATTCTGTGTCTCCCTCTCTCTCTGCCCCTTCTCTGCTCGCACTCTGTGTCTCTCTTTCATAAATAAACACACACAAAAAATTTTTTTTTCAAAAGAAATGACTCATTCAAAGGCTGAGAAAAAGAAAGTGCAAATCAGCTTGGAACACCTTATTGTGGCATTAATAAGGAAGTAACAATGGGTGACATGCCAAAAGGACGAGAAGCCAGCTTACTGGGACTCAAGACTCAAAGCTTTCCTAAGAAATATTTAAAGTTCCTATCTTTTGCCTAATTTTCTATCAGGTTGTTTGTGTCTTCATCATACTGCTTTTCAAGATTCTTTACCTATCCTGTAAACCAATCCTTTCTAGGTTATATGTGTACAAAATGTGTTCTCATTCATGGTTTATCTGGTCACTATCTTTTGATAAACCACCATTATTAATTTAAATGGAGTTGAACTTACCAATTTTTTTCTTTATGGTTTGTGATTCGTGGGCCTTGTTTTATTTTTTTTAATTTTAAAAAATGTTTTAATTTATTTTGAGAGAGAGAAAGAATATGAGTGGGGAGGGGCAGAGAGAGAGAGAAAGAGAGAGAGAGGATCCTAAGCAGGCCCTGTGCTGTCAGCACAGAGCCTGACTTGGGGCTCAAATTCATGAACTGTGAAATCATGACCTGAGCCAAGACCAAGGGTTGGATGTCCCTGTGGACTTTGTTTTATAAGTTTTCCCACACCACGTTCATAAAGATAGTATCCTAACTTGTCTTCTAAAAGTTTACAAGTTTTACTTTTCACAAGTCGGTCCTTAATCCACAGTCTTTGTTTACACATGGAGGAAATGTAGAGATGCAATTCCTTTTTTGCATATGGGTAACCAACTATCCCAGCACTATTTATTATACTAAGGAAGAGTCACTCCTTTTCCCACCTGAGTATTCTATCCCAACATCACACCACACTGCTAAATCCTTATAATAGATCTTAATACCTGGTAAGGCAAATATCCCTGTTTTCAATCTTTAAGTATATTTTAGATGATTTTAACCCTTTTCTACTCCATGTAAATTTTAGAATAAAGTTGTAAGGTTTCACATCCAACCTTTTAAGATTTTAGTTGGAATTGCATTGTACCCATAAACCAAATTGACAGGGGATATCTTTACCATATTCATTTTTTCCTATCCATGAACATGGTACTTCATAAAAATATTAAACTTTTGTACATATAAAAATAACAATAAAAAGACAAAAATGGGGGAACTATTTCTAACCAACATGATAGTTCGAAGGTTTATATGTGTAATATTTTTAAATTTCATACTAAAATACCATGGAATGATAAGAAAAGATTTGACCAGATAATTCATAAAGAAGAAACACGAATTAGAAATAAATATATGGAAAAATGCCTGGCCAAATTAATAGTAAAGAAATGCAAGTTTAAATGCCCACAAGATGCTATTTCACCTATCAAATTAAAATTATTTTTTAAAATGTTATTAATGGTCACATCAGCTTGAGTTTAAGTGAAAATCAGCCCTCATCAGGGTTGAAGTCATGGGGTGGGCTTGCTAAAAATCTATTTGTATGCAAACTGAAGAGCCTCTTGGAAGAGAACACTTTGGAAGGAAGAAAATAGAAATAATGAGTTTTGGCCAGTAAAACAGCAATTTTCCTTGGTACAATCTGGTCTGTCTTTCGGATATGTCTTCTAGTTCAGTTCCCCCATTGAACTCCTACAGAGGAAAGGAGAGAGGCCATGGGGGGGGTGGGGGAGGGGAAGAAAAGGAAAAAAAAAGGAAGGAAAAGAAAACAAATCTAAAAGAGCAATTTCATTATTTTTGAAGCACTGGAGCATACCAGCACAGCTTGAGGCCTTTTAAAGTGACACACTGGGAGAAAAGGCACCCTCCTGCACTTTGCACAGAAATTTCTAAAGCTCCAAACCTCAGCTACTGGGCTGAGGCAAAGCCAATCGAAAGGAGATTGGTGTGTGAGCACAAAAGTGAAGTCCTAGGCACTTTTAGAAAAACTTGATCACAGGGTTTAGAGAGAATTTCCAAAAGCACTAGAGGTCCCACATCGGCTAGCAAGGTGGGATTAAAAAAGTAACATTGAACTTCTTAGTTTTAAATATGGCCTCTTTCCATTCCCCTAAGTTAATAAACTAATGAGGGTTGGGAAAAGCTAAGGTTAAATTATTATTCATTATCAGCAAATGTACAAATCACATGCCCTCAAATACTGTTGTTGAGAGTAGAATTGAGACAAATTTGGGGGGAAATATTTTGCAAAATATATCAAGATTATTTTTTAAATTTTAAGTTTTGGCCTTAAAATTGTCCCACTAAAAATCATGTCTAGTAAAATAAGTAAAGAGACATAAATAAATATGCGTCCTAGGACAATTGTTGTAGTACAGTTACAATAATAAAATCCCCAAATGATCTACTAAATGATCAATCATAGGAGTATTAACCTTAAAAAAATAATGTTGCCGGTTATTTTATCAGCAAAAATGAGTTTATTTGGAAAAAGCAGAGAATTGCAAGCCAGGACAAGCAAGCTACAGCAAAAAACATAGGCAAGTTCAGAGAACAAAGGAGAAGACCACTCTTTTATTGAGGAAAAGGGGAATTTGGGAAGGCTGTTATAAACAAAAAGTCCTTTGAAGTAAAGTAGGAGTTGGAAGTATAGTGGCTTATCATTGGCTGAGTTGTGACTGTCTCTCATTAGCTGAGCTGTCACCAGGGGGAGGAGGTAAGCCTTTCTTCCTCTTGCCCTGACGGTAAAGTAGTACTCCTGTTCAAGGTCCCTCTCTTCCTACTGGGTCTGCAATTGATAATGAGTGATAGGATATGAAAACTCCCCCTGACAAACCTCCTGACTCCATTTCATTGAAGTTTCTCTATAATATTTTCACAGGAGGAAGGTTAAATGAGCAATGGGACAACTAAACAAATGGGTAGATGATTAAATATTATGCAACTCTGTATTAGAAAACACTGTTGATAGTAAAACATAGAGTATCAAGTTGAATGTAGAAAGATACACCTATGTTGGAAATTTTTAACTAAGGGATTTTCCTTTTGTAAAATTACTTCTTTTGCCCTGTAGGTCTCCACCTACTGGATCAACCAATGCCTTAGGAGAAGAGAAATCCATTGGCCAACTTGAATGCATTTTTAACTCAAAGCCGGCTTACCACTCTAAAGCAAAGCATTGATACATAAGAGCTAAACCATTGTGAGAGAATTAGGGCTCTTTGGAATCAATAAAAAGGTCATGATTGTAATACTGAGGCAGAATCTAGAAGACTTGCATATAGACATGATAAAAATGAGTCACAGAATAAAAATAATGCAGTATTTAACATAAAGTCAATTTCCCACCTGGTGGAAGGAAGAAGAAAAATTCCCTCCTATGTGGCAGAGAAAAGACTGGAGAAAGACGGAAAGAAGAGAAGAAAGTCAAATGTAAGAAGAGTCCCTGAGAGGACTGTCCCCTTCCTGGACTGAAATTCAAGATGGATACTTGTGCTCCAAAGAGGTTCCAGGATCTGAGAAAAGAAGGTACTTTTGTTCCACTTCCTTCATGAAATCAGGGAAGAGCCACTTTTGGAATGCCCACTGACAACCTAGGGTGGCTACAGAAGTCTATGAACGGCAGCAGGTGAGGACTAGAGACAGAGGGGGCCTGTGAGAGCCACCCGCCCCCACAATCCGCATGGTTCCTGCAGAGGGAAATGGAAGGGAGCTGAGAACAATGAGACAGCCAGCTTGTGGGTGGGTGGGGGTGGGGGATGACCACAGCAGAGGATAAGGAGGCCCCATATTAAAGCCAAGGGAGATGGGCTCTCAGCAACAGCAGGGAAAGATGACAAAACTCCCAGCAGCAACTGCACCGCACTGCAGCGCCCGTGCCCAGAACATAAAGGATGTGCTACATTAGCAGGAGATCGGTGGGGCCAGGAACCCATAGGCAAATCTACACAAGGCAAGACCAGAGTCAGAAAGGACTGGATGGTAACACGAAGACCAGATACCCATCCTGCTGGCAGGATGGCAGCATGAACTTCCTCTGTTCTTAGAGGCCATCACAGGGAGGAAGGAAGTGGGAGGAAGGGGTGAAAAGAAGAAATCCTGAGAGGGAGTCTGAACTGGCAACAAATTGACTTTAGTTCAAGAGAAATTTAAAGTTATTTTTTACTCGAAATTCTTTACTACAAAACTAGGACATCTATATACAATGCTATATCGACCTATCCAGTATTTGTTCTCTCTTCTTCTGATAAAAGCTACTTAGTTTCCTGGGTCCTATTTTTTCAAGGCCTGGGTGTTTCTTTGATTTTTGCAGCCTGCCAAGAAATTCCTTGCCTTCCTTAAATTTGAAACTAGGTCAGTTTCTGTTATTTGCAACTAAAGAATGCCGGCTGATATGAAATACATAATCCTAATTTTGTAAATGCACAAGAACACACTGGCACACACACACATCTACATGTGGAAAAGATTAGAAGGAAATAAACAAAACATTAATAGTGATCACTCTGGGTAATAGGATTACAAATACAGTTATTTTCTTCTCGCTTCATTTCTAAATTTTCTCTTCTCCATAATGAGTATGCACTGTATTTTTATTCAGAATATGGAAAGATAGAAGTATTATCGACAGTGTCCAGGAAAATAACATTAGGAAGCCCAGTTACATTAACAAGATGTGTCATAGCTCTTTGTCTCTTGGCATCCAGGACCAGCCAGAAGCAGCAAGCATAAGAACTAGAGGGCAGGGTGGTACAGTGGGAAGAGCATGAGATGATGGGCCTAGAGACCTGAGTTACAGCTCTAACTCTGTCACCTGTTAGCTTCAAGTCTCACAACCTCCTGAGCCTCAAGTTTCTTCATATGTGAAATGAAGGGTTAAACTCTCCATAATATCACAGAGGTCACGGACCTGTCAACCAGACCTTAGCTCAGGTTCCAACTCTCAACATTTCTGGGATATATGTGTGACAGGACAAAATGTCCCGGTTATGCCAACCAAAGTTTTAACTTTCGGAACACCCTCAAAGGAACTCTGCTTATTAGGCTTCTGAGATAGAAACCTCACAATATCACTTTGATGTTTTCCAACTTGTTTTCAAACTATCTGTCAGAAGGGACACTTTACAACCCAGGATTGCCCGTTACCAGAATGAGAGTACAGTTAGTGCTTGACCCCGATGTCAGTCCCAGATCAGCCTAAGAACCTCAAACCCCACCATACTGGGTTGTGCCATATCTCTTCCTACCCATAGCACATTGCCTCAGCATGCAGTTGGTCATCAGAGCCACAGACAGCAGGGAAGAGCTTACAGAGGGACCTAGTGAAAGGCAGATTTGCTACTGCTGCCACTTCAATCTAGGAAATCACAAAGCCAAGGAAGCTCAAAGGAGTGTGGTACAATATTTCATACCACATCATCTGTTAGTGGGGGTCTGTCTTGGGGAGGGGACAGGGGACGTAGACATAGCCCAGATGAAGTAGGTACACAAAGAAGGGTGCGGTTTGAGTGGAGCTGTAGAAATAACAAAGACCATACTTGCAACTTTTATATCTATTCTAAACTAACCATGACCTCATCAAACTAATCTCTCAGCTATTTTTTTTTCTTCTTCCATTCTTGTATCCATGTCTTGCAACTTCCTCTGGGAATTTTCTTCCTCTTTTTATGTATAATGTCTAAAAGTCCTCTTTGGCTTGCTGAGGACAAACTCCCCCTGCACCAGAGTGATGCATGACCTGAGACTCTTTCCATCATGTCTCAGGAGACCTCTAACTTGCAGGGCTCTAAGGAAAATATAAGCCCCAAACCTTTTAATTCTGTATAGTAAAAATCTATGGCCCTTTTTTTCTGTTCATCTTAGTTTCTAACCTGAGGGGAAAAAATAAAATGGAAATGGACTGGCTAATCTTTTCCAAGAAAAACTTGAAATTTTTAAAGTGCTAAAAGAAGAACTAAAATTTGAATGCAGAAAAGATACAATTAAGCACACTTGCAATTTTGGCAAGTGCATTAAGAGGAGTGTAAAGGGAATAGACTGCGTGGGAGTCAGGCTCAGTCCAAAGAAAACAGGCCCAGGAATGTTTCAAGATGAGATCTAAAGAGATGGAGTGAGTCACTAAGTGAAGAAGGGAAAGGAGAACAGAAAACACCAGAAGAAAGTCATTCCACTGAAAGGAACCCCAAAACTAGCAGTGAGGGACTTTAAAGAGTAGAAATGAAAAAAAATATGGTAGAAATGTTATTAAACTGAGACTGAAGAAGAACAAGCAGAGAGAAATGGTGATTTGTCTCTTTGCCAAAGTCAGTGTTGCTGATGGGGAGGGAAGAGAATGGAGAATGTGGGAGGGATGGAGGAATTCCAATAAGAAGGTTATCTCCCCCAAAGAATGCCTGAGAAGGGTTTTTTCCACAAAAGATTAAGTCATTATTCTAAAATAACCCAAGAGGTCATGCATTGCCTCTCGGGTGCTTACTAGTTTAATCCCTGAGCAGAAAATCATTTTCTAATATGAAGTCCAGGAGCAGGAGGTAACAGAAAGGATAAAGATCCCTCAAATTAAAAACAAGAAGGCATTCAAATGACTTATGGTTTAAACGTGCCCCCCCCCACCCACCAAAAAACTGCTGATTCTGCAGACAAGGGTGACCTAACAGACTACATCATAGTTAACTGCCTACCAACCATTCTTACTGAAAATACAGCAGGATAGGAAGCAGCAAACATCTCAATAGTCCCTTGTCACTCTCATAAACTGCTTCAAGTCACAGTTTTAATTTAGTGAATCAGAGCATCACCTGCTTACATGCACCACTTCCAAATTTGCTACCGAAATTAGTGAGAAATGCGAACTAATTTAATAAACAGAGAAAATATATATAAAACAAACTGTAGCCACTTAAAGTATAGTTCAGTGATTAGAAAAAAAGATCACTGCTATTTTGTTGACATTGGGGATTTCTGGTAGTGGTCTATCTGGCAAGCTTCTCAAACAATAGTTCTATTGAACTGCTAGAAAGGAAGTCACTATGACCAGATTGCTTCCTGTGGTGAACAAAGGGCTTTTGCTGACAGAGCAACTTCATGGTTACAGAGACAAGCCCACAAATTTTGTCTTTCAACATTGAAAATTGTTCATTTTCTTCTTTTTTTAAATTTCACTATTTCATGAAGAAACAAAATCTTCCAACTTGCTTCCTAAGGAAGAGTTTTTAAAAGAAGAAAAGGGAGAAAGGAAGGAGGGCAAGAAAGAAAGAAGGGAGGAGGAACACAAGCACGAAAAAAAATGTCATGGCCATGTTTCTCAGGGTTGTTTTTTGTTTTCTATTACAAAATATTAAGATGTTGGACAATAAAGAAGCCAAAAAAATGTTACAAGGCCCATGTGTATATCATCATAAGGTTAAGAAAATAGGGCAGGGCTCACACAAGCACAGATACCGGGTTTGGAAATGTGTGCATTTGTTCACCTGAAAACTTTTTAAGGAATAGAACAGATGTATCAGGTCAAAAGGGTGGAGCTCATGAATGGGTGCATGAAGAAATAAGATACTCTCTCCCCATGTCCCCAGTGTTGAGGGAATCTGATAAGACAGAAAAAGGCAGGTGTGCTCTCCCCAGAGCAACCTCTCCAAAACAGAAACTTTTCCCATGGTAGTTAAGGCCATGATGAAAAGACCTCAGAAGAATTACTAAAATATCATCTGAGATGGCTTTCCAATGGTACAATGTAGGTCTCCATGGTAATGGAAGAGAAATGAAATATGTCTTGATTGGAAAGTCTCTAAATGAAACACATGTATGATTGTTGCATTTTCCATTGCAGGACACCAGGGAGACCGCCTGCAGGAAAGTCTGGGGGAGCAAAAAGGCCCGGATGGACAGGAGGAAGAAGACATGTGTTGATGGGAAGAAGGAATACAGGTTAGCACTTCAAACATTTGTTCCAAACAGACTCTGACCAGGGACAGTTTGCCTTAGTCCTAAATGTATCCAAACAGAATAAGCACTAATTTCACGTTTTAAAAAATTAGTCATACATTAGACATATATTAGGGAGTATCTGTATCATTCTTCCTTTGAAAATAAAAGCAAACCACTGCAACAAAACTGGTTACATAATTTGCAAGGTCCACTGCAAATTGAAAATGTGGGGCTCAAAACTTACTAAGAATTTCAAAAGGGCAAGAACAGAGCATTAAACCAGACAAGGGGTGCTGCTAAATGCAGGTTCTGTGTGACTGCACAGGACATACATCTATGAAGTCATCCCTGCCCCACAATTAAAAGCAGATTTGGATGGGTTCAATAAAGCATTTTGAGGAAAAAAAAATCCCAGATGTAAGTTCCCACTGTAAGAGTGCAAGAGGGAAAGCTTGATAATGGCAGTCAGAAGACCACTTATTGGGGCACCTGAGTGGCTCAGTAAGTGAAGTGGCCAACTTCAGCTCAGTTCATGATCTCAAGGCTTGGGAGTTCGAGCCCCGCATAGGGCTCCCCTGTCAGCAGAGAGCCCGCTTCAGATCCTCTCTCCTACCCCCCACCACCCCCGCCCCGTCTCTGCTCTTCTCTCGGTCTCTCAAAAGTAAATAAACATTAAAAAAAAAAGACCACTGGGGGTCCTGGGTGGCTCAGTCAGTTGAGTGTCCAACTTCGGCTCAGGTCATGATCTCACGGTTCGTGAGTTTGAGCCCCATGTCGGGCTCTGTGCTGACAGCTCAGGGCCTGGAGCCTGCTTCAGATTCTGTGTCTCCCTCTCTCTCTGCTCTTCCCCTGCTCACACTCTGTCTCTCTCTCAAAAATAAATAAAGATTTTAAAAAATTAAAAAAAAAGACCACTTATCTCTGAATTTCTATGAGCCGTAGTAGGTCTAGATATCCTCAATGGTACTTCCAACCCTACCTAGCATCTTTACTATTCCACTAGACCACAACCTTCTCACTATGAACAACAAGGGAGCTCAGAAGGACATCGTATATGGCTCTCAGAAATAAAAATGGCTAAAAACATATCCTGGATAGTTTTGGTTCTTTTAAAATACTTTTATAGTTTTATAATACCATGAGACCCAACTAAATTGATGCTTTCACTGTTAGTTTCACTAGTGATTTCCGTTCTAGAGCAAAGTGAAAATACTACTGTTTCTTTCATGTAATGCTAAAACACCAGTATAAATTCTAGCAGATGCCTGGATGGCTCAGTCGGTTAAGTGTCCGACTCTTGATTTCAGCTGGGGTCATGATCTCACAGTCATGCGAATGAGCTCCATGTGGAGCTCCAAGTTGAGGGTGGAGACTCCTTAAGATCCTCTCTGTCTCTCTGTCTGTCTCACTCTCTCTCCCTCTGCTCCTCCCCCACACTTACACATTCTCTCTATATATAAAATAAAAAATAAAATATCAGTATAAATGATAGCATTTTATTTTAAAGTTTAAAAATCAAACTAAATATTCAATAGATTTAAAATATAAAAGTGTAGGGAGGATTCTGGGAAGATGGCGGCGTAGGAGGACGCTGGGCTCACCGCGCGTCCTGCTGATCACTTAGATTCCACCTACACCTGCCTAAATAACCCAGAAAACCGCCAGAGGATTAGCAGAACAGAGTCACCGGACCCAAGTGCAGACGAGAGGCCCACGGAAGAGGGTAGGAAGGGCGGCGAGGCGGTGCGCGCTCCACGGACTGGCGGGAGGGAGCCGGGGCGGAGGGGCGGCTCGCCGGCCAAGCAGAGCCCCCGAGTCCGGCTTGCAAAAGCGGAGGGGCCTGACGGACTGTGTTCAGACAGCAAGCGCGACTTAGCAAGCGCGACTTAGCGTCTGGGAGGTCATAAGTTAACAGCTCTGCTCGGAAAGCGGGAAGGCTGGAGGACAAAGGGAGGGTGAGCTGCGGAGCCCCCGGACGACAGAGCTCAGTTTGGCGGGGAACAAAGGCGCTAGCCAGCGCCATCTCCCCCGCCCATCCCCCAGCCAAAATCCCAAAGGGAACCGGCTCCGGCCAGGGAAATTGCTCGCTCCGCGCGAACACCCAACTCTGTGCTTCTGCGGAGCCAAACCTCCGGCAGCGGATCTGACTCCCTCCGGCTGCCACAGGGCCCCTCCTGAAGTGGATCACCTAAGGAGAAGCGAGCTAAGCCTGCCCCCCCTCCCGCCGTGCACCTTGCCTTCCCACCCCAGCTAATACGCCAGATCCCCAGCATCACAAGCCTGGCAGTGTGCAAGTAGCCCAGACGGGCCACGCCACCCCACAGTGAATCCCGCCCCTAGGAGAGGGGAAGAGAAGGCACACACCAGTCTGACTGTGGCCCCAGCGGTGGGCTGGGGGCAGACATCAGGTCGGACTGCGGCCCCGCCCACCAACTCCAGTTATACACCACAGCACAGGGGAAGTGCCCTGCAGGCCCTCACCACACCAGGGACTATCCAAAATGACCAAGCGGAAGAATTCCCCTCAGAAGAATCTCCAGGAAATAACAACAGCTAATGAGCTGATCAAAAAGGATTTAAATAATATAACAGAAAGTGAATTTAGAATAATAGTCATAAAATTAATCGCTGGGCTGGAAAACAGCATACAGGACAGCAGAGAATCTCTTGCTACAGACATCAGGGGACTAAGGAACAGTCATGAGGAGCTGAAAAACGCTTTAAAGGAAATGGAAAACAAAATGCAAACCACCACGGCTCGGATGGAAGAGGCAGAGGAGAGAATAGGTGAACTAGAAGATAAAGTTATGGAAAAAGAGGAAGCTGAGAAAAAGAGAGATAAAAAAATCCAGGAGTATGAGGGGAAAATTAGAGAACTAAGTGATACACTAAAAAGAAATAATATACGCATAATTGGTATCCCAGAGGAGGAAGAGAGAGGGAAAGGTGCTGAAGGGGTACTTGAAGAAATAATAGCTGAGAACTTCCTTGAACTGGGGAAGGAAAAAGGCATTGAAATCCAAGAGGCACAGAGAACTCCCTTCAGACGTAACTTGAATCGATCTTCTGCACGACATATCATAGTGAAACTGGCAAAATACAAGGATAAAGAGAAAATTCTGAAAGCAGCAAGGGGTAAACGTGCCCTCACATATAAAGGGAGACCTATAAGACTCGTGACTGATCTCTCTTTTGAAACTTGGCAGGCCAGAAAGAATTGGCACGAGATTTTCAGGGTGCTAGATAGCAAAAATATGCAGCCGAGAATCCTTTATCCAGCAAGTCTGTCATTTAGAATAGAAGGAGAGATAAAGGTCTTCCCAAACAAACAAAAACTGAAGGAATTTGTCACCACTAAACCAGCCCTACAAGAGATCCTAAGGGGGACCCTGTGAGACAAAGTACCAGAGACATCACTACAAGCATAAAACATACAGACATCACAATGACTCTAAACCCGTATCTTTCTATAATAACACTGAATGTAAACGGATTAAATGCGCCAACCAAAAGACATAGGGTATCAGAATGGATAAAAAAACAAGACCCATCTATTTGCTGTCTACAAGAGACTCATTTTAGACCTGAGGACACCTTTAGATTCAGAGTGAGGGGATGGAGAACTATTTATCATGCTACTGGAAGCCAGAAGAAAGCTGGAGTAGCCATACTTATATCAGACAAACTAGACTTTAAATTAAAGGCTGTAACAAGAGATGAAGAAGGACATTATATAATAGTTACAGGGTCTATCCATCAGGAAGAGCTAACAATTATAAATGTCTATGCGCCGAATACCGGAGCCCCCAAATATATAAAACAATTACTCATAAACAGAAGCAACCTTATTGATAAGAATGTGGTAATTGCAGGGGACTTTAACACCCCACTTACAGAAATGGATAGATCATCTAGACACACAGTCAATAAAGAAACAAGGGCCCTGAATGAGACACTGGATCAGATGGACTTGACAGATATATTTAGAACTCTGCATCCCAAAGCAACAGAATATACTTTCTTCTCGAGTGCACATGGAACATTCTCCAAGATAGATCATATACTGGGTCACAAAACAGCCCTTCATAAGTTTACAAGAATTGAAATTATACCATGCATACTTTCAGACCACAATGCTATGAAGCTTGAAATCAACCACAGGAAAAAGTCTGGAAAACCTCCAAAAGCATGGAGGTTAAAGAACACCCTACTAACGAATGAGTGGGTCAACCAGGCAATTAGAGAAGAAATCAAAAAATATATGGAAACAAACGAAAATGAAAATACAACAATCCAAACGCTTTGGGACGCAGCGAAGGCAGTCCTGAGAGGAAAATACATTGCAATCCAGGCCTATCTCAAGAAACAAGAAAAATCCCAAATACAAAATCTAACAGCACACCTAAAGGAAATAGAAGCAGAACAGCAAAGGCAGCCTAAACCCAGCAGAAGAAGAGAAATAATAAAGATCAGAGCAGAAATAAACAATATAGAATCTAAAAAAACTGTAGAGCAGATCAACGAAACCAAGAGTTGGTTTTTTGAAAAAATAAACAAAATTGACAAACCTCTAGCCAGGCTTCTCAAAAAGAAAAGGGAGATGACCCAAATAGATAAAATCATGAATGAAAATGGAATTATTACAACCAATCCCTCAGAGATACAAACAATTATCAGGGAATACTATGAAAAATTATATGCCAACAAATTGGACAACCTGGAAGAAATGGACAAATTCCTAAACACCCACACTCTTCCAAAACTCAATCAGGAGGAAAGAGAAAGCTTGAACAGACCCATAACCAGCGAAGAAATTGAATCGGTTATCAAAAATCTCCCAACAAATAAGAGTCCAGGACCAGATGGCTTCCCAGGGGAGTTCTACCAGACGTTTAAAGCAGAGATAATACCTATCCTTCTCAAGCTATTCCAAGAAATAGAAAGGGAAGGAAAACTTCCAGACTCATTCTATGAAGCCAGTATTACTTTGATTCCTAAACCAGACAGAGACCCAGTAAAAAAAGAGAACTACAGGCCAATATCCCTGATGAATATGGATGCAAAAATTCTCAATAAGATACTAGCAAATCGAATTCAACAGCATATAAAAAGAATTATTCACCATGATCAAGTGGGATTCATTCCTGGGATGCAGGGCTGGTTCAACATTCGCAAATCAATCAACGTGATACATCACATTAACAAAAAAAAAGAGAAGAACCATATGATCCTGTCAATCGATGCAGAAAAGGCCTTTGACAAAATCCAGCACCCTTTCTTAATAAAAACCCTTGAGAAAGTCGGGATAGAAGGAACATACTTAAAGATCATAAAAGCCATTTATGAAAAGCCCACAGCTAACATCATCCTCAACGGGGAAAAACTGAGAGCTTTTTCCCTGAGATCAGGAACACGACAGGGATGCCCACTCTCACCGTTGTTGTTTAACATAGTGCTGGAAGTTCTAGCATCAGCAATCAGACAACAAAAGGAAATCAAAGGCATCAAAATTGGCAAAGATGAAGTCAAGCTTTCGCTTTTTGCAGATGACATGATATTATACATGGAAAATCCGATAGACTCCACCAAAAGTCTGCTAGAACTGATACATGAATTCAGCAAAGTTGCAGGATACAAAATCAATGTCCAGAAATCAGTTGCATTCTTATACACTAACAATGAAGCAACAGAAAGACAAATAAAGAAACTGATCCCATTTACAATTGCACCAAGAAGCATAAAATACCTAGGAATAAATCTAACCAAAGATGTAAAGGATCTGTATGCTGAAAACTATAGAAAGCTTATGAAGGCAATTGAAGAAGATTTAAAGAAATGGAAAGACATTCCCTGCTCATGGATTGGAAAAATAAATATTGTCAAAATGTCAATACTACCCAAAGCTATCTACACATTCAATGCAATCCCAATCAAAATTGCACCAGCATTCTTCTCGAAACTAGAACAAGCAATCCTAAAATTCATATGGAACCACAAAAGGCCCCGAATAGCCAAAGGAATTTTGAAGAAGAAGACCAAAGCAGGAGGCATCACAATCCCAGACTTTAGCCTCTACTACAAAGCTGTCATCATCAAGACAGCATGGTATTGGCACAAAAACAGACACACAGACCAATGGAATAGAATAGAAACCCCAGAACTAGACCCACAAACATATGGCCAACTCATCTTTGACAAAGCAGGAAAGAACATCCAATGGAAAAAAGACAGCCTCTTTAACAAATGGTGCTGGGAGAACTGGACAGCAACATGCAGAAGGTTGAAACTAGACCACTTTCTCACACCATTTACAAAAATAAACTCAAAATGGATAAAGGACCTAAATGTGAGACAGGAAACCATCAGAACCTTAGAGGAGAAAGCAGGAAAAGACCTCTCTGACCTCAGCCGTAGCAATCTCTTACTCGACACATCCCCAAAGGCAAGGGAATTAAAAGCAAAAGTGAACTACTGGGACCTTATGAAGATAAAAAGCTTCTGCACAGCAAAGGAAACAACCAACAAAACTAAAAGGCAACCAACGGAATGGGAAAAGATATTTGCAAATGACATATCGGACAAAGGGCTAGTATCTAAAATCTATAAAGAGCTCACCAAACTCCACACCCGAAAAACAAATAACCCAGTGAAGAAATGGGCAGAAAACATGAATAGACACTTCTCTAAAGAAGACATCCAGATGGCCAACAGGCACATGAAAAGATGTTCAGCGTCGCTCCTTATCAGGGAAATACAAATCAAAACCACACTCAGGTATCACCTCACGCCAGTCAGAGTGGCCAAAATGAACAAATCAGGAGACTATAGATGCTGGAGAGGATGTGGAGAAACGGGAACCCTCTTGCACTGTTGGTGGGAATGCAAATTGGTGCAGCCGCTCTGGAAAGCAGTGTGGAGGTTCCTCAGAAAATTAAAAATAGACCTACCCTATGACCCAGCAATAGCACTGCTAGGAATCTACCCAAGGGATACAGGAGTACTGATGCATAGGGGCACTTGTACCCCAATGTTCATAGCAGCACTCTCAACAATAGCCAAATTATGGAAAGAGCCTAAATGTCCATCAACTGATGAATGGATAAAGAAATTGTGGTTTATATACACAATGGAATACTACGTGGCAATGAGAAAAAATGAAATATGGCCTTTTGTAGCAACGTGGATGGAACTGGAGAGTGTGATGCTAAGTGAAATAAGCCATACAGAGAAAGACAGATACCATATGGTTTCACTCTTATGTGGATCCTGAGAAACTTAACAGGAACCCATGGGGGAGGGGAAGGAAAAAAAAAAAAAAAAAAAAAGGACGTTAGAGTGGGAGAGAGCCAAAGCATAAGAGACTGTTAAAAACTGAGAACAAACTGAGGGTTGATGGGGGGTGGGAGGGAGGGGCGGGTGGGTGATGGGTATTGAGGAGGGCACCTTTTGGGATGAGCACTGGGTGTTGTATGGAAACCAATTTGTCAATAAACTTCATATAAAAAAAAAATAAAAAAAAAAAAAAATAAAATATAAAAGTGTATAAACATATTACAAAGCACCAAATAAAAATGAAAATTTATAAAAGTATAAATATTAATCATTTATTATGGTTGTGATAAAAACTATTCATAGATGAAATTATTAAAAGTATTTTTAAGTATATTGAACACTATCTTCAAGTTAATTGAGTGAACCATGAAAAATCAGAAGTGAAGTAATACACTTTTAATTAAAGGCAGTATAAAAACAAAGGTATTCATTATGTCATGATTAATTCTTGAGCAAAATTTTGTACAATTTCTTCCATCTTCTGTGAAAAGTATTCTGACTATATATTAGTTGGAAAATGGTGAGAAATAATTACATGTGCCAACACCAAAGAATTTCCTCTGGCCCTTTGTTTTTAATTAATTATATTTATTATTTGATAACTTTGAGATAAACTTTGGGACCAACTTCTTTTTTTAGGGACTACAAAGTTTTAGTTGATTATGATTATATTGTTTTACTGGTATTTTAAGTTCATTTTCATTTTCTTTAATTTTATCATAAATAAATGAAGACTCCCAGAGTTAACCATATCACTTTCAAAACTATTATTTTATATTCCACCTGTACAGAAAATCTTTGAACTAGAGTGAAAATTAATTTTTCAATAGAATCTTTCCACTACCACAATATGATTGCCTATTGAGACTCATATATATAAGCCTATCTGGAGTAGAGTTATCTTTCTGCATAAATTGAATTTTGGGGTTATTGATCTTGTCACAAATGATTCAGATCAAATAAATGATATTACAATGTGTAATGGCATTATATGAACAAAAACACCAATATGGAAGGGATCACAAATATCACTGCACAGGAAAGTAGCAGGTTACCAAATATCAGCTTTGTCATCATTATATATTTCATTTACTTTTGTAATCTAACCCCTCACATATACACAAGAGTTAATTTTATTTTGAGAGTTTCAACATTAGCCTTGAAAAAAGTAGAGATGCGCTATAGTATCAAAAGCCTGAGGTAGCAATTATTGCAATGAAATTCTGATCAATGAGAAAATTATAAATTTTAAGACAGACACAGGATGCCAAAGAACATGGTATAAACAAGTCTTCAGCCATCAACTCATTTTTCATTCTTCAACAGCAACCAACTCGGGTTATGAGGTACCTTGGAAATGAGGTTCACCCACAATGGAACAAGACAGAGGACCCTGGATCCTGACACAGTGGAGTGTCAAACTGCCCTTATATAACCCCTTCAAGACATTTACAAAGGAGGAAAAACTATTTTAAACCACAATTATTTGAAATGTTCTGCCACTCAGAGTCAAATCTAATACTAATACAAAATTTGCTGTACAAAATAGGCTGTTTCAAAAACAGAACCTGAAATAACGTGGCAATAGCTCCATGAAAGGAGTTGAAATACTTTCTTAAGAGCTGGAATGGTAACAGCCCTTCTTATGTCTTAGCAAAACATTTAATGAAACTGTTACCTATGATAATATGGAAGGCAGACAACCTGCTAATTAAGAATACAGTACTTGGTAAAGGATTAGAAAAACATCAGAATACCAGTACTTGTTGGCTGCATGAAATTCTTATAAGCTTGAGCTAGAGCTAGCCAGACAGCAAGCAAAGGTGGAAAGGACTTCAGCTCTGCTGATAGAGACCTACTCTGCCTACAGCCTGCAATCAAAGGAAATTGAGAATCTGATAAAGTAGTCTCCCAAGATTTAAAAAGCCAAGGCTTCTCTCCTCCAACACAGAATTATATTTCTCTCTCCTAGACAATAATCTCAGTTTATAATTACATATTCATTTTATGTATGTATGTACATATGTATGTTACAGTCTGTGAAAATTAGAAATGTCTGTGTTCTCAGTTGTATTCCCTCCCAGTGCCTAGCACAGTTTTTGATGAAAATAGGTGCTCATTAAATATTGGTTGAAAGAATTAATAAATTTTACCTATTAATTCCATTTATAAGCATTCTATTTTAAATACTTGGGATACAAAAATGATAAGTAGCATTATAATATGGCAATCAAAGTTCATTTAAGTTTATTTAAATAAAATACTTTCATCAAAAACTATACTCCCATCAAAGAAGAATACATTTAAAAAGACATAAGACATATTATATCCTAAAAGTCAGGCCTCTCAGAACTTTTCAGGGCAGAGAATAAGCAAATCCATCTCACAAGTGATCTATAAATTATTATGTATTATAATCAGTACCATTCAAGAATAGCTTTCACGTCACCATAACTGCCAACTGTGTAGATTTACCATCTGCTTCAAGGACAAAAAAAACTTCTTCATGTAAATGTTTCCTAAGAGACATCTTTCTCACAAACATTCTGAGCTTTTACCGAAGGTGAACAAGTACACTTAGGACTCAAATCCATACCCACTGAGTCAGGGTCTCACAGAAAGATCTAATGTCATTGAAGTATGACAATAGACAGGTTTTTGTAGTATTTTGTGTTAGATCTACAAGGCTGATATAGCATTCAATATGCATCAGAATTTAAAATAGAAAAGATGCAATAGAGTCACTATAGAGCAGAATTTCATTAATAGAAAAAAAAAAATGAGGGGCGCCTGGGTGGCTCAGTCGGTTGAGCATCCGACTTCAGCTCAGGTCATGATCTCACAGTCTGTGAGTTCGAGCCCTGCGTCGGGCTCTGTGCTGACAGCTCAGAGCCTGGAGCCTGTTTCAGACTCTGTGTCTCCCCCTCTCTGCCCCTTCCCCGCCATGCTCTGTCTCTCTCTGTCTCTCAAATATGAATAAACGTTAAAAAAAACATTTAAAAAAAATAGAAAAAAAATGAAACTTCCAAATGTCAGAGGTGTAATCGAATTCAAGTTTAATTCTTGCTCGCTTGAAGTCCTCTGAAGCTTGCTTTTCTTTGTGTGTTGGTCCACTTTCTATGCTGCTTTAGTATTATGGCACTTGCCTATCAGCCCATGTTTCCACAACCCTGGTAATACATTTTCCTCACGAAAATGATGTATATCACTTCTACACACATTTCATAGGCCAAAGGTAGCCAATAGCTATACCTCACTTCAAAGGAGGCAGGTAAATACAATTCTCTTATTTCCTTAAAATAGAGAAAAAGAAGAACTAAGTGAGCAGCAACAATGCTATCCATGGCACCTTAGAGTCATCCAGATTTGTGGCAGTTCGTATAGTTTGACCTCCATCTTATAATATTTAGAGTAAAAATGGTATATGTATATGTGTTAGTCCATCAAATAAACCTACTCATTGGTATTACAGAAATTTATGTTTGCTACTATTTAATGAGCACATGATATATGCTAAATGCAGTAATGTCAATTTTTTTATTTTGCTTTGTTTTTGCCTATGAATTTTCTAACTAGGCAAAACCAGATAAGAGAATTTTATTATAATTTTAGAAATTGCCTTTATTCAATGAGTAACTGTAATTAAGCTTGTGAGTGAATCACAAACAGTGGGTGAAATTTTGTCAAAAAGATCATTCCTGATTTTGAATTTTCATTAAAGATTAGGTGAAGTAGCTACTTCAAAAATAGCATGAATTTTCTTTTTCCAAAATATTTTCTTGCAACTCTTTGCTGCCATAACAGTTTGGGCCTGAATTTTATTTTCAAAAGTTTAAAGACAAATTTATATTCCTGCTGAGTTTTTGACATTAGAGGATATCTACTGTTAAAAGATAACTTTAGTGGATTAAATTGTATCTTAAAAACAAGGGGGAAAGAAAGAATCAGAAACATAGGGGTGCCTGAGTGGCTCATTTGGTTAAGTATCTGACTTCAGCTCAGGTCATGATCTCACTGTTCATGAGTTCAAGCCCCACATTGGGCTCAGCTGACAGCTCAGAGCCTGGAGCCTCCTTCGGATTCTCTATCTGCCTCTCCCCTGCTTGCTCTCTCTCTCTCTCTCTCTCTCTCTCTCTCAAGAATAAATAAACATTAGAAAAATGTTTTTAAAGAATAAGAAACACAAAAGGGAGAGTTTAAAAGAGGAAGAAAGAAAAAGAATAATACTCAGAACCTCCTAGTGGAGAGATCATTCTCCATGGGTCTCTGACATTTCTGCACAACATGCAAGCAGAGAAATGGACTTTTTTTTTTCCTGAATTACCTTTTCAGGGATGTCTGTACAAAGAGCAACAGCGGGGATAGAAGGAGTATATCTCTTTAGAGCAGCAACAGAGGGGATAGAAGGAGTATATCTCTTTAAAGCAAAGGGCAGGTTTGTTTCCTGCACAGTATACTTAAGATAATGTTTCCCTCCAGGGCAAAGATTGGGCAGTTTATCCTGCAGCCCCCTTATAATTAATTGGAGTTTCCTAAGCTCAGGGTCCCTCAACTGTGATATAAACCCACTGCTTGTGCAGCACTCACCTGGGCCACTGCACATTTGCAGGGACACAAATGACATGAACATGAAACTTATGCTGCCTGATGTGCTATGAGTAATAAGTCCTTTTACTCTGACCTAGGGTCTCATGTCTTTTGCCAGCATACACAAAACTGTACCAAGTTGACTTGACAACTTTTGGTTACACGAATGGGATAGTGACAGACATGACTTACTGGAAAACAGACAAGAGATCGTAAGGACTGAGTTAAGTCTTATGAGAAGACTCTCCAGGACCCAGTGAGTAGTGAAGTACTTACCCAAATAGTGGACAAGGGGTGATGGGAGGTGGGGGAAGAACTAAGTGTTCTTAGAGTGTTTAGACTCTAAGTGGCAAGTGGCAGGATTGAAACAAATTACCTAAATGGTCGTTTAATTGTTACTCACTCCTTTCTGAGAGGGAAGAGAAAGGGTCAAGGAATCCCAAAGCTGATAAAGGACTTTGGGTAGTCTGAAACATCAAAATTTAGTTTTGGTTGAGCCATGAGTAGCCACCTGGTCAATCAAAATGGAAAGCAAATGTGCTTTGCTTACTGGCATGGAGCCACTCACCCCCTTCCTACACACCCCCAGATTCCTCCTTCCATCCCTTCTACTCTTTCGTCAATTACTTTCAAGAGGAAAGTAATTGGAGGTGGGGTTGAGGTCTTTGTGTCCCAGAAAGCATGCTGGGGAACTTAAGGGAAGAGAAGGATTCAAACCTCTATGGCTCTGTTGGACACAGACACTCAAGTCAACTATATCTACCTAATTCTATATGAAAGGCAGTGTTCAGACTCAATTTATATTTGGGTTTTCAGGGTTTCCAATATTTGGGTTGGGTCAGGGTTTGCAGTAGGGATGTAATGCTAACATAACCTCTGCAGGGTTTGCAAGATTTGGGTTGGGCAAGGGTTAACAGTAGGGATGTAACACTAATATGACCTTGTCTTCTACGATGTCATCCACTCCTATTTTCCTTCTACTTCTCTAAGAATGCTTCAGTTTTCTTCAATGGCTCCTTCACCCCAGATCACTTCTTCAATTGAAATTCTTTTTGGCTTTTTTTAGGTTTTTGTTGTTGTTGTTATTGTTTATTTCTTAAGTTTATTTATTTATTTTGAGAGAGAAGGAGAGAGCACAAGTGGGGGAGGGATAGAGACAGAGAGGGAGACGGAGAATCTCAAGCAGGCTCTGTGCTGTCAGTGCAGAGCCCTACATGGGGCTCGAACTCACAAACTGGGAGATCATGACCTGAGCTGAAATCAAGAGTCAGTGCTTAACCAACTGAACTACCCAAGCACCCTTTCAATCAGAAATTCTTAAGGGGGGCGCCTGGGTGGCGCAGTCGGTTAAGCGTCCGACTTCAGCCAGGTCACGATCTCGCGGTCCGGGAGTTCGAGCCCCGCGTCAGGCTCTGGGCTGATGGCTCAGAGCCTGGAGCCTGTTTCCCATGCTGTGTCTCCCTCTCTCTCTGCCCCTCCCCCGTTCATGCTCTGTCTCTCTCTGTCCCAAAAATAAAATAAAAAACGTTGAAAAAATTAAAAAAAAAAAAAAGAAATTCTTAAGGAAACAGGACAGGAGAGTGAAGAAATTAGGTGCTATAATGGGACTTTGAGGGGAAATAACTGAATTGCCATGATTAGAGGTAAGCTGAGATTTTTGTATTTCCAAAAGGAGGCATGGGTTAAAAATGAAGGAGGGGCACTGTCTAATGTGTCTTAAGTGTTGATGTTTTCCAGTTTCATCCTTGATGGCCATTCTTTCTTCACTTTTAGATACATGCTTTCACCTACATTCTACAAGCTATTTATATGCTCATGATTCCCAAGTCTGTATCTGTAATTCAAAACTCTCTTCAACTTCCAGTCCAGCTTTTTTGCAAATGCTTGTCAACTGGCTATCCCACAGGCACTTCAACCTAATGCATTAAAAAGACTAAAATAATCATATCTCTTTAAATATTCTCTCCTTTCCCATTATGGTTAATGGAATCAATATCCTCAAACCTCCTAATTAAAAAAACAAACAAACAAACAAACAAACAAACCCTCATCCTAGAGGCCATCCTTTTCCTAAGCATTTATATCCAAATCCTATCCATTTTCTTTCAGAAATATATCCAAAATACAGCCATTTTTTCCCATTTATATTGCCACTAAATTCAGTTTACACTTATGATCTCTATCCTAGACAAATGACATAGCGCCCTATCTGGTCTCTCCCTCACCAGTGTCTCTTACAATCCATTTTTACACTCCTGCCATAATTATATTCTTACCAAACAAATATGATTACATCCTTCCCTTTAACAATTTCTCCTGATTTCCCACTAGCTACCCTATAAAAGCCAAGCTCTTTGGGTACAATGCCCTTCCTGATGTAACCCCAATACACTGTTCCAATTTCATTTCCTTCCACTCTCCACCACAACCCTAAGCTCCAAACCACAATGAGCTTCTCACATATCTTTCCAAAACTCTATGCCTTTGCACATTTTGTTCTCTTTGCCTGAAATGCCCTTTTTCTCCTCTTCTTTCCATAGCAAATTCCCATTCTGTCTTCAAAACTATCCAGAGTTCATCTCCTTAGTCAAGCAATCCCTGACATTCCTAGAATCTACCACAGCATTCATTTGTTTATTCAATTTATTTCTTCATGTATTTGCCTCTTCCACTAAACTGACTTCTGTAAGAGTAAAGATTATCTCAAGGTTTTGCATTTTTTTGAGTCCTGCATGCCTAAGCAGAATGTTTTAATATGGCTAAATAAATGCTTATTGGTTTAATGACTTAATTCCTTATGTCAAATCAGGATCCAAGGATAGCCTTAGCTTGGAATCACTTGTTGAGCAACCAAATGCTGGTATTTAACAAATTTCCATATTCTATATTATAATAAATTTTACTCTGTGAACCTTTGATTCCTTGACTACCTCCATTTCATTATTTAAATGAACAAAATGAACTATCACATGAAGAAAAAAATAACTTTACATTTCTGTTCCTTATTATAAGTTTAAGAGATTTTGTAAGAGAAAATACAGAAACTATTCGCTAAATTAAGGATGAGAAGCACTTTTGAATTATTCTTGCCTCCCTTGGGGTCATAAAAAAATCAAGAATGTGACTATTTGACTAGATATGAATGCATTACTAATTACATCATGCCTTATAATATCAAAAACTCCATTTATAAAATAAAAGAGATTAATTTGAAGATAACAAAAGATTATTATAATATATTATATTATATTATATTATATTAATTATATTATATTTTGTTCAGAGTGTGGATTTCATTGCTTTGAGCCATAGTATTTCATTGGCCACTGCATTTTATCTAGTCATTTTATCAAACTGATCAAACACCTCCTATACAAGTGGGAGTTCAGGGGCAAGACAATTCATGAAGAGGAATGGGAAAGCTGAGTCAACATGTGTTTTTATATTAAATGTACCCTGGTCTGTGTCCATAGGTTGATGAAATTTGAAGAACTCTGAGTTCTCCACATCCCTAGAAAATTACAAGTTTCTTAAGGACAGAGAGTTTTGTTTTGTTTTGTTTTTCCTTTTTATTTTCAAGTTTTTATTTTGAAAATTTTTAAAGCATACAGAAATGTATACCCTCCACCTAGATACACTAATTAATTGATCATATAAGTATGAGTATATTTCTAGGCTCTATATGCTGTCCATTGAGCTATGTATCTATTTTTGTTACAGTACCATACTATTCTAATTACTGCAGCTTTGCAGTGTATCTTAAAATCTGGGATTGCAATATGTCCATCTTTGTTCTTTCTCAAGATTGCTTTGGCTATGGTGGTTCCATACAAATTTTAGCATTATTAGTTCTAGTTCTATTTAAAAAAAAATGCTATTGATATTTTGATAGAGATTGCATTGAATCTGTAGGTTTCTTTGGGTAGTATAAACATTTTAACAATATTAACTTTTCCAATCCATAAGCATGGAATATCTTTTTATTTGTTTGTGTCATCTTTAATTTCTTTCATCAGTGTTTTATAGATTTCAGAGTACAATTCCTTCACCTCCTTGGTTAAGTTTATTCCTAGATATTTTATTATTTCGGTGCAATTATAATTTAATTGCCATCTTAAGTTCTCTTTTTGGTACTTACTATTAGTGTATAGAAATGCAATCAGTTTCTGGATACTAGTTTTGTATCCTGGAACTTTACTGAATTCATTTACAACTGTAATAGTTTTTTGGTCACGTCTTTAGGGTTTTTAATGTATAGCATTATGTCATCTGCAAATAGTGACGATTTAGTTTCTTCCTTACCAACTTGGATGCCTTTTATTTCTTTTTCTTGTCTGATTGCTGTGACTAGGACTTCCAGTACTATGTTGAATAAAAGTGGTAAGAGTGGATATCCTTGTCATGTTCCTGATCTTAGAGGAAAAGCTCTTAGTCTCTCACCATTGAGTGTGATACTAACTATGGGCTTTTCATATATGGCCTCTATTATGTTGAGGTATATTTCCTCTAAACCTATTTTATTGAGAGTTTTTATCATGAACAGATGTTGAAATTTGTCAAGTATTTTTTCTGCATCTACTGAGGCAATTATATAATTTTCATCCATCATTTTGTTAATGTGGTATATTACATTGATTGATTTGCAAATATTGAACCATCTTTGCATCCCCAGAATAAATCCCACTTAATTGTGGTAGATAGTTTTTTTAATGTATTGTTGAATGTGGTTGGCTAATATTATGTTAAGGATTTTTGCACTTGTGTTCATCAGGAATACTGGCCTGTAGTTTTCTTCTTTTGTAGTGTCCTTGTCTGGTTTTGGTATCAGGATCATGCTTGGCCTCATAGAATGTATTTGGAAGGTTGCCTTCCTCATCTATTTTTTGGAATTGTTTGAGGAGAATAGATATTGACTCTTCCTTAAATATTTGGTAGAATTCAGTTGTGAAACCATCTGGTCCTGGACATTTATTAGCTGGGAGTTGTTTGATTACCAATTTGATTTTGTTACTAGTAATTGGTCTTTAAGATTTTCTATTTCTTCCTGATTCAGTTTTGGAAGATCATATGTTTCCAAGAATTTACCCATTTCTTCTAGGTTATCCAATTTGTTGGTATACAACTTCATCGTAGCCTCTTTTAATCCTTTGCATTTCTGTGGTATTGGCTGTTTCTTCTCTTTCATTTCTCATTTTATTTATTTGGGTTCTCTCCCTTTTTCCTTCATGAGTCTGGCTAAAGGTTTATCAATTTTGTTTATCTTTTCAAGTAACCAGCTCTTAGTTTCATTGATTTTTTTTTTCTATTATTTTTTAAGTCTCTTGTTCATGTATTTCTTCTCTGATCTTTATTATTCTAACTTTGGGCTTGTTTCTTTCTCTTTTTTTAGTTCCTTTAGGTGTAGGGTAAGATTGTTTATTTAAAATTTTTTTTGTTTCTTCAAGTAGGCCTGTAGTGCTATAAATTTCCCTCTTAGAAAACTGCTTTCACTGCAGAGTGTAAAGAGCTTTTATTCATCTCTTCTTCTCTCGAGATAAAACATTCTAAATACATCTTTACTGAATTATCTTGAATGGAATGCCTTACTATTTCTTTACAAAGTTCTAGATGACACTCTAATAAAGTATACTAATCTATTATCTGATATAATAAAAATAGCACATGTACATTAAAAAAGAATAAAAAGACTTGCTTTTAACTCTCATGTAATATTTAGTAGAAATAGATAAATATTTTTAGAGGCCAGAGGAAACTGCAAAGTAATTGCTGACATGGTCACTAGAGATGAAAATAATCTACCTCTGTCAAGTAAAAGAGATACTACATAAAACCAACCCTAGGGAAAGGAGAAATGTTTTGATTTCAGAAAACAGAATTGTGATTGCAAAAAGAATTAGATGCTGAGCAAAGCAAAAAATATAGTGTTTATTTATTATGGAGACTTTTAAAGTCTGAGATACAAAAAGAAAAACTAAAACACAAGTTGAAAAATATCTTCTAAAATCTGAAAATCCTTAAATTTTTTAAATTTAACAACATAAAAAATGAAAAACATTTTTATAACATTGTCAAGATAGTCAAGTTGTAAGATGCTCTTACAATTTCCTGCCTAGTCTGTGCTCAGCTGTAACCTCTAGGACTTTTATTTTTTCGGAGTGGGCTAGGCAATGAAACCAGTAAGATTCGCCCTCTGGGTCAGAGCCATTTTAAATACCGTGCTCTGCCTACTCATCAGATACAAAAAAAGCAGTGAATCATTCATCTTGTAACCAAAATTAAGCTGGTTAAGTGCATGGCTATCAACCTTGACAGCTAATGTTTACATTCAAGTTTTGGGGTAAAGGATAAATGAATTTTTAACAAAAGAAATATGAAGCATTCCATTAATGAAATTCTAACTGGAGTGCAACCAAATCTTTTTTCTTTTTTTTATGGCAATAGTAAATGTTTTAAAGATGTCATTACTTCTTGTTTTCCAGTCTTTCCTGACCACAACCAGTATAAGATATAATAATTCTAAAATAACAACCTCCTAAGTTATGTTATTGTAGAGTAGTTTTACAGCCCAACCCAAAGCAAAATAAACACCAGTAATGAATTGCTCCCATGAACCAACCTAAGGAAAGGCTGTCACTAAAAACTAGTACATTTTAGAAGCCTAAGAAAGGTAAAACTTTGAGGTATGACAGTTTCACTGCTGATTTATGTCATCCAAGATTGCATCCAACTGAGCATTTATTTAATTAGGAAATAATATCTCAAGAATCTTATTGGCTCTAGTTGTAATCATTTGCAAACATCTAATAAACTGATATTTCAAAGGGTAAAATGGTTCACTTACTCAACACTAGCTGTTGTAACTTAGTGAAATTAAAAAATGTTTAGTTTCATCCAAAAGTAGGTGTCAAATATTTTTTCTTATTAAAGAACACAGCGATGACTGATTCATCACAATGTTTCTTTTTGTTTTCATATCAGTTATTTGGCATTCAAGGAACTCAATAAGTCATGGGGAGTGGAAGGGAGGATGCAATAGGAGTCATATTTTTGAAAATGAAATTGCCATTTTCACATACTGTTTCCATTGGCTCTTAAATTCAGGCATTTAGAGAAACGTATCTAATAACATCTTTATCCTAAGCAGAATCATTGTTACCTTGATGCTAAATAGTGGCAATAAATTTAATGTTTCATTCTTCCACCTACTCCCTAAGAAGCAATTCTACACTCAGTCATTCTTTAAAAATAAATACCTGAGGGCACCTGGGTGATTCGGTCAGTTAAGCATCCAACTCTTGATTTAGGCTTAGGTTATGATCTCATGGTTGTGGGATCGAGCTCCACATTGGGCTCGAACTGACAGTGTGGATGGAGACTGCTTGGGATTCTCTCTCCCTCTCTTTCTGTCTCTCCCATGCTCATGCGTGCTCTCTCTCTCTCTCAAAATAAAGAAATAAACATTTAAAAAATAATAATAATAAAAATACATACCTGATTAGTTTACTGATAACACACAGAGGTAAAACAAAAATAAATAAAGTCTATATTTTTAATTCCAACTGGCTATAATTTCTAGTTTCAAACTAGTATTGTCTTCATTTTTTGATTAGCCTAGATTGAAAATTTAAATATAGAGCACCTAAACAAAACATATTTATGAACCAATTCATAAATTTAAGTCACATAAATCCAGGAAAGTGTATGCTTATTTGATGTTTCAGAATTTCTCCACCAATAAACAAGTTTTTATATTCCATCAACTTCAGGACTAATCATGAATCTTTGTACTTAGTTTGGTGTCTTTCATCTTTGGCCTTTAAAACCCTTTATGAGCCTTAATTAATTCTTACCACACCTCTCTGAGACAGGTTGGTATTATCATCCCCTTTTTATAGTTGAGGAAACGAAGACAAAAAAAGAATTAGTATGAGATTTGCCCAGTGACATAGACTAAAGCAGGGACTCATTCAGTGTAAGCTACAACACTCCTCACAGATAACCATGCTGCTGGCCTCTTCGTTTCTCCTTCCTATCAGCATCAATGTTTTAACATCCTCAACAGAAAAACTATCTCATTTAGCAACATAGTTAAGTTGAATTGCTTTCTCACTCTGTAAAATTTACATTGCCTCTTGGAAGATTTATTTCATAGCTTTCTCTTTGCTACAAAATGGATTTTTGACATCTTGCAACTAAACGTACAACTTGGTATTTTGAAGAAATTAGAGTATGCATTACTTACAAGTAGATAGAAAACATTCAGGAAATTCTAGCATACAGTATCAGATCACTTATAAAGACATTTTAGAGCCCACAGTGGCCATTCACCTAAAAATCTTTATGGTAATATTATGATACAACCTCACACAGTGACTCATGTTGGCTTGTCCAGGCTTGCGCTCTTTGTGAACTGAAGACCTGCATAAACCCAGTTACAACTAGTTTCTCTGCTATTGCATTATGCCTCATATTGACTGTCAAAGTAAATCTGCATATCTATTTTTCCTTTAGAGTTCAACAGTAAAAGTTTGCAACCAAAATTAGAATAGAAAACTGACACTTTCTTGTTACTTTTTTTTGTTATTATCACTTATCACTTATTTTTTTATTGAGACATCCCAAAAAGTTCACCTTTAGACTTCACCAGATCTAGTGGCCTTGCTTTTTCTATCCTTCATATGACTAGCATCTCTTACTAAAAGAGATAATGTCCATCTTTCAAAAGAATATTAAAAATCACAGGATTTTTTTAATCTTATGGGTGAAATAGGCAAAAGGGATTAAAAGGTCTGAGCTTACAGTTATAAAATAAATATATAAAATATAACATTGTATGCCAACTGTACTTCAATACTTTTAAAAAGTAAATAAAAATCACAAGATTTTAAAAACCATATTTAAAATTACCTTGTCTAGATGGAAATACTTGTTAGGAGATATTTCCATTATTAGATTTATTCCAAGTTTGGTTTGCTTATGCTTTCTGGTTTTCTTAAAATGTCTTACAAGTCAAAAAAAAATACAAAAACAAAAGTCCTATTAAACAATTAAGTTCTATCAGATCACACTACCAGAAAATGGCCTCTCTTTTCACGATAAATGGCCTCTCTCTTCTCTTCTTTCCCCTGAGTGATTTTTTATAACCATTTTGAATAATTTTTATAAAATACAATGCAATGATTACCTTTGAGGAAAAGGTAAAGACAGGAATGGCAAAAACACACCATTTTAATTTTGAAACTTTTGAAACTATACTATTCAAATATTTTATGTTGTACTGTACCTTCATGCCCACTCGTCTCCCTTAACATAAAATCATCACTTTTTAAATTTAGGATATTACTAGACACATGATCTGAAGATTAAGCAACTTGTTTAAAAATTCTTCTATACTCAGTTAAATCAGTAAATTTAAAGTTCACTATACGTGTGTGTGTGTGTGTGTGTGTGTGTGTGTGTGTAGGTATATATATATATATATATATATATATATATAAAATATATATATCATTTAGGGAAAATAGCAAGACTTTTCAATATGAAAGGATAATTTATTCTATGTCTCAGGGCCAGATTGAGTAAATCTCAATTGCTGGATATTTTAAATATTTTCCAAAGTCCATGTAGTGTGCCATAAAGCTTGGAGAGTGTATGCCCACATAGCTTGGACACGAACATGTTACAAAATAATCTTTTCTTCTTAAAATATAAATATGTTCCATTTCCTTAAATGACAGCTTTCAAAATAAAGACACCCCTTTCAGTATTTATTGCAACTTATAATGGCATTCTTATTCTAAGGTTTGGATAAAATCAGTTACGCTTGTTTGTCTTACACTCACAAATATTTATTTCTGAAAGTAGTTGATAAACCTGCCTGTTCTATCTGGTCGCTTAGAACTAGGTCAATTTCACCATTTGGAGCTAAACACCATTCATCACCCTTATCTCTCTAACAGCTAATCTGAAGTAGTTAAGTAGTAATATATTGGCATTCCCTTTTTTAACTGATGTAGCAAGCTATAAAATTAGCATTGCAAAACAGAAAGGGGAAAAAAAAAAAACCTGTCCATTAATTCTTATTGATTTGGGGGTAGAAAGCTTGGTAAAGTATTTTCAATTCAAAATAAAGAGCCTTAAAATCATTTTCACACAGTTAGTCAGTGGATTCTTTCCTGCTGGGCACAGGACACCATGGAATATATTTAATGACCTGTGAAAATAATAAATAAAGCCTTTTGCTCTTATAGAGTTCATGTCAGAAACAGAGCAAAGCACATTAAATTCTTCTCACAATACAGTAAAAGCCCTGTTTAATACCCTCAATGACTCTGTCAGTTGCTGTGTATCAGGACTTTTTATGATATGTGTGAATAATATAATGCATAGTAATAGTAGTAATGGCAGTATTTCTACTGATCATTCAGTCATGCCTTAATAAACCAGACTCTGGTATGCTCCAGGCATATTTCAGCTCAGTTTCAAAAGCTCTTTTCATTTTCACTGAGAGCAATTCACAAACCTCTTCTCTCTTTCCCAGAATCAACTCTTCATTGTTGCTTCTCTTGTTGACTTACAGTGAATGAAAAACTGCTCTGACATTATTGAGGTCTGCTTTTTATGAAAAAACTAGTTGTGCTGGAGATAGATGATAGATAGATAGATAGATAGATAGAAGACAGAGTGAAATACAATATTAATTAGCAGCAAACACAAGGCATAATTATTTGAAAGCACACAATATGAAAGTGGATAAATTAGATAAAAATAGATAAAGAAGGAAACAAGACACAGACACAACCATTGCTCTCAGAAAACTGGCAATCTAGTTAGAAGAAATAGAAATGGTTTCCTCCTTTGCAATTTATGATGAACCATTATTTTTCCCCCATTCTTATTTTTATCACCCTAGTTTGGGCATTTACCACTTCCTGCTTAGATTACTACAGTGGTGTCCTCTAAAAAAAAGGCTAAAATCATTTAGCCTCTGGTAAATCCTCCCACTTGATCCTTCCTGGATTGACTATTCATTCTAACTTTCTTTTGGATAGTATTCACATGAGATTGTATAATTCTGTTCCAAAAGTTCAAGAATTAATACCTTTGGAATAAAGTTTTAATTTCTTAGTCTGGCCTCAGCCTCAATGCTTCTAAAATCAGATGCCAATCTATCTCCTCACCAACTTTCTCTGCTACACTATTCCCACACGTAAGTTAACTATATGGCAAATCATTCCCTATATATGGCACACACGTTCCCATTTTTCTACCCTCGATTATACTGTTCCCTGTGTTTAGCATTCCCTCTGTTGAAATCTTTCCTATTTAAGGTCAAGTTCTTATGCTGCTTCTTTTGTAAAGTCTACCCACAATTCCTCCAGCCGAAACTGATAGATCTCTATGTGTGTCTCTGTCTCTGTCCCTGTCTGTCTCATTTAAATGCTCTAAATTCTTTCTTGGTTTCAGTTTATGGCACCAGTCAAATACTACCTTGTACTGTTATGTTTATTTCTTTCTTCCTTACAAGCATATAAAACCCCCCGCATAACTCTTGGCATGTGTCATATATAGTGAGCACTTAGTAAATATTTGTGAGATGCTTCATGAAAACACTGAGAGGAACAAGCAAGTGTGCAGAGATGAGGGCAAATACATAGGTAGAGATAAATGTCATGTAAAGTTTTGTAAAAATAAAAGAAGTGGAATTTAAATTTAATATTGAAGAAAGGAATTTTATTCATAATTGTATCTTGATTTATAGTTTCCTTACAAGAAACTTCTAATTTCTCATGTAAACATTTCATTCATTTCTAAAATATGAAGGAGGTACAAAAAAGGTATTCAGGCCAGTGGATGAAATCATTTTGAAAATTCCAGGAGACAGGGAAATTTCAGAATATCTAAAAAAGAATTTATTCAAAGGAGTGGCATTATTTGTTCCAAGACAAGTAAATGTCCAGATTTTATGTGCTGAAATATCTATTTAATTTTTGTCTTCTATGTTTATGGTATCATCAGGTAAGCAGGCCCATCTGGGATTGGAATAACTTTTCTGATTATTTAATACATATAACCTATTTCCTTCTGGTTTACATAGCTTTGAGGTGAACTATCTCCTGACCACTAAAAAATACTGGCTGTATGGTGCTTTGAAAAAGAAACACAAGGAGAGAATAGGAAAGAGACTGCAATTGTCAGAAGTAGCACAGGAGTTGTCTCCCTGCAAAGCAGCTGGTCTCAGAGCCTCTTGCTTGTTTCCCCAGTACAGTCTTTCTTCCCTCCCTCCCTTAAGATTTAGTACTTGATTCAAAAGGAATTCTAGCTGACCACAGAAAAAAGATAAGAAGTAGTTGTGTAAGGCATTTATTTGCCCATGGACGAAGAGATGAGGAGATACCACCAAATGAATCCTGTTCTCCCACTCCCCATTCCGCAATGCAGACAAGTCTGTGTGATCCTATTCAGGTATGGAGCCATGGGGAGAGATCCTTTCCCCTCTTCCTCCACACTTTAAGGAGATGGATGGAACAAGCAAATGTTCTTTAGGCTGGATTTAGGCCTCAAAGCTCTTGAAGGGGGTACATTTCCGGTAGGGCAAGATAGTCTTGGGGAGGAATTCTTCAAGTATACAAGGTCAAACTACTCAGGAGAATAACACAATAGAGTATTTGCCTAGGCTTGTGGAACAATCTACATTTATTCAAGCCAGAGATGGTGGGGGAGGTTCAAGGGCCTCCCACACTGGAAAGTGTGCTTAATGGTTTGGCATCCTGAGAACTTATCCAGACTAGCAGGAGGAAGTCTAACCCCACAAATGTGCTTCTGTGAGAATTCTTCTTACATTTCCCACTCCCACTTGAGAACACAGCTGGTTGCGCATGTGGTAGCCAGATGGCTCCCCAATTCTCTCAGAATATGAGAAGATGGGGACACAAGAGAATATGGGTCAGCCTCCTACTGTACACTAACAACACATTAGTCAAATCAAACTCACCTATGGACAACTTTGTGTTTTAATAGCTCAGAGCAATACATTTTTATTGATGAAATTCACAGTGTATTTTTATTTTTATTTATTTGGTTTTTTAGAGTATATTTTTAAATTATATATACACTCATTTCTTACTTTTCTCAGAAGAATAAATCCATGTTAAAATGAAATAAAAGTTTTAATTCCCAGCATTTTTATTACTTTGTAGTGATATTAAAAGACAAGACAGGGGGCGCCTGGGTGGCGCAGTCGGTTAAGCGTCCGACTTCAGCCAGGTCACGATCTCGCGGTCCGTGAGTTCGAGCCCCGCGTCAGGCTCTGGGCTGATGGCTCAGAGCCTGGAGCCTGTTTCCGATTCTGTGTCTCCCTCTCTCTCTGCCCCTCCCCCGTTCATGCTCTGTCTCTCTCTGTCCCAAAAATAAATAAACGTTGAAAAAAAAATTAAAAAAAAAAAGACAAGACAATACAAATATTAAATGTAGAATGTATTAAATAAATATTTCCTAACACTATGGTCGACTATAAACATGCTCTCAAACACACAAATTTTCTCTAAAAGATAGCACAATATCATAATTGACCAAAAAGTGAGGCACACAATCCAGGCATTGAAAGATCTTCAAGCTCCTTCCAAATAATTAGAAATGAAATTGTATTTAGTTTGTTGTAAACCAACTCTAAGAGACATAAAGCACAATGAAAGCACAAGTAGATGGATATAGCATTTTTTTTTTATGTAGCACATATTTATGTAGCAAAAATAATCCAATATTCAATGCTTCAGGTCGGGAATAGATAAGGTTCAGCTTTTTTTTTTTTTTTACAATGCTTGTTCCATATACCCTCCCCACCTTCCTGTCTAAGTTTCTGTGACAGCTCACCATTTCCTACATTCAACTTTCAAGTTTCTTTACTTGGTCTTTCTACTCACATTGCTCTCTAACACTTCAAATGTGTCTCCAATGACTTCCTTACGTACATAAAACTGCTCAAGATAAATTGGTCTATGCATTGTTTCCTGAATTCATCATTCACATCGTTCCTACCTTCATGGTTTTGCTCAAACCCTTCCCAACTGTTTTATCACTTTCCCATTACCTTTCTCTCTTTCTTTTTTTTTTTAAGCTATTTTTTTAATGTGTATTTTTGAGAGAGAGTGAGAGTGGGGTAGGGACAGAGAGAGGGAGACAGAAGATCCAAAGCGGGCTGTGTGCTGTCAGCAGAGACCCCAATGTGGGGCTCGAACTCATGAACCGTGAGATCATGACCTGAGCCTGCAGTCCGACGCTTACCCAACTGAGCCACCCAGGCGCCCCTCCATTACCTTTCTTGAAGATGCAGTTTAGGGGGCACCTGGGTGGCTCAGTTGGTTAAGTATCCGACTTCAGCTCAGGTCATGATCTCACGGTTTGCGAGTTCGAGTCCCGTGTTGGGCTCTGTGCTGACAGCTCAGAGCCTGGAGCCTGCTTCGGATTCTGTGTCTCCCTCTCTCTCGGCGCCTCTCCTGCTCACACTCTCTGTATCTCTCAAAAGTAAGGAAAAAAAAAACATTAAAAAAAAAAAAGAAGATGCAGTTTAAGTGCTACTCTTCCAGGAAGACTTTCCCATCTATCTCCCTACCAACAGATCCACACATATTCATACCTTTATAGAACACCCCTTCCCTGTACTCATCTGGCAAGTGTTGTCTGAATTACCAGGTGGTCCTTACTGCATGTTATACCATCCATTGTTGTACTACATATATTTATTCCTCTTCCCAAGGTCAAGGATCAGGTCTGCTATCTATTTTTATCCCCAGAAACCAGAATTAAAAAGTACTCAATATGGGAATGCAAGCTGGTACAGCCATTGTGGAAAACAGTATGGAGGTTCCTCAAAAAACTAAAAATAGAACTACCCTACAACCCAGCAATTGCACTACTAAGTATTTATCCTAGGGATACAGGTATGCTGTTTTGAAGGGACACATGCACCCCAATGTTCATAGCAGCACTATCAACAATAGCCAAAGTATGGAAAGAGCCCAAATGTCCATCAATGGATGAATGGATAAAGAAGATGTGGTATATATACACAGTGGAGTATTACTCAGCAATCAAAAATAATGAAATCTTGCCATTTGCAAGTATGTAGATGGAACTGGAGCGAAATTAGTCAGAGAAAGACTTTTATATCATATGACTTCACTCATATGAAGACTTTAAGACACAAAACAGATGACCATAGGGAAGGGAAGCAAAAATAATACAAAAACAGGGAGGGGAACAAAACAGAAGAGACTCATAAATATGGAGAACAAACAGAGGATTACAGGGGGGGTGTGCTGGGGAGAATGGGCTAAACGGGTAAGGGGCACTAAGGAATCTACTCCTGAAATCCTCGTTGCACTATATGCTAACTAATTTGGATGTAAATTTAAAAATAAATAAATAAATAAATAAATAAATAAATAAAATTAAAAATTAAAAAAAAGTACTCAATAAATACTGTTACTGATAATAATGTTGATGTGATGCTAATGAACCCATAGAAAACAAAGACTAGGGTAGAATCTCTTACAAAATAACTGGCTACAAAAAATACAAGTTTATCTCACTAAAAACACCCTATTCCTTTCCTAAATTTGCCATTTATAAAAGTAACTTACAACATGTTTTCACTGATAATCACCAATTTCTTTGTTTCCTTATGGTAATTACATTCATTTTGATGTACATCTTTTAAGACTCCACTTTTAAATTACCTGTATTCCACATTATATATTTAAATATTATGTAAAAGCATGCTGTCTCATATTTGACAACTCAACACAAAATTATTTCCAGAATTTTTTTAAAGTTGCAGTCATATTGTCAGTGTTTTTCTCCCTAGGTGTATGGTAATTTCTTTATCTATGCTAGTCCATGCTGGTTTGCTTATACCTCTGAGTTTCCTGATAACTCATAATTCTTGAAATGGACAAGAACATACATACCCAAGAATATGTGCTGTGATTCTCTGAAAACCCTCTATAGCTAAGAAGCGTAATTTCTTAATTCTAATCTTGACTCTACTACTGTGTCACTTTCCTATCAGTTAAATGAGAATAACAACATCTATTCTTTCCTTACTGTATATTAGATAATAGATATGACAAAATAGATCTGAAAATCCTTATAGGAAAGGTAATACATAAAGTCAAGGTATTACTCATTAAGGTAAAAGTCTAAGATAACCGAGACTCACATTTCTTCATTGCTTGGGAAAAAAAAAATGGTTTTCTAATATGCTAGGTTTTATAATGTGCTAGGTAGTGTGTTCCTGGGAACTCAAAAATAAATAAGACCAAGGACAGGTTCCAGATCTCAAAATATAGTAAAGGTAAAGAATTAAACAAACAGAACAGAGGTCAGGAAAATTCACTGCCTGTTTTTGTAAGGCTTGTGAGCTAAGAATGGTTTTTACAGATAAGCATTTGCAATCAGTTTGATGAATGGAAACACTAAATTTGAACTACAAGTAAGAGAAATGGTATCCTCTACAAAAGAATTCCATTCTTCGATAAATGTATCACTATTACAAAAAATTTGTACTTTTTAATTTTGTCAATAAAAAATCATTAAACTTTATTTTCTCTCATTATATAAGTACTTACATAATATCCTTGATTTTGCCTCTTGGCCTGCAAAGTCTAAAATGTTTACTAACTGTAAACTTCACAGAAAAAGTGTGCTGACCCCTGAAATAATTAATTATACTATAATGTGGTAAATATAATGATAGAAAATATAAGTTTTTGAGAATTCAAGTAATGATGAAAATATTGGGGAGGAGCACCTAAATCATCTTTGTGTAATGGTTTCAGGGCAGACTTCTGGGAGAAGATGGCATTGGACTGAGTCTGAAAAGCTAAGTAGGAATAAACAAAACAAGAGGGATGGGTCGAGGGGTCACTACGGGTGGTTGGTGGAAAAACTTTAGTCATCCATGGTCATTTCAGGTCCTCAGATAAGCAGATACCCAGATGGGATTAGATATGATTAGTTCTAGGAGTTGATGACTCTTCACTCTGCACCCCAACCATAGACTCGATTCCAGCTATAACCAGTTGCCTGATGGTTTTTTACCAGCTCTAGAAGAGCTCTGTGAGTGCATGTAGAAAACCTGACCTGCCTTTAGCATATTCACTGTTCATTTTTTAAAGTTGCATTGTTTTATATAAAAGAGTAAAATATTTCATTTTTTTAGTGACAGAAATCCATAGAAAATAAAATAAAATTTAAAAAACAGTAAGAGTCTTTGCACCGATACCCAACTTCTAAATATATATTTCCAGTAACAGATAATGAATAGAACACATGTATATGCTTATCCCTTCTGCCTCATAAACATCACAAAAATTATGGCAGGAAATGGCTTTTTAAAGATATAAAACATTGATGAAAAGGAAAACTGGAGAGAAAAGAGCAGAGAGAACTGTCAAAAATAAATTGACAGCTGCAAAGCAGATGATCAGGTAAGTAGTAACTAACTTCTTAGCAGACCAGAGGCTGAAAGGTAAATGCTTGTAGCTGGGAAAGTCAAGGAGCAAATGAACTCATTATATAAAACTTGGAAAACCTCAGGAACGAGAGTCACCTAGTACCTCTAAAAGGCAACTACCAGCGGAGCCACAAATAGGAGACTTGGTTAAAAGTCTGAACGAGAAACAGGCTTCTCAATCCCCCAGCTCCTGACAACCACGTGAATCAAGGCAACTACCTTCCCTCAACTCAACGGAAGACTGGAGGTTTACTCTCCAAAGATTTTAAAACACAGGGATTCTAGGGGCGCCTGGGTGGCGCAGTCGGTTAAGCGTCCGACTTCAGCCAGGTCACGATCTCGCGGTCCGTGGGTTCGAGCCCCGCGTCGGGCTCTGGGCTGATGGCTCAGAGCCTGGAGCCTGTTTCCGATTCTGTGTCTCCCTCTCTCTCTGCCCCTCCCCCGTTCATGCTCTGTCTCTCTCTGTCCCAAAAATAAATAAAAAACGTTGAAAAAAAAAATTAAAAAAAAAAAAAAAAACACAGGGATTCTAGACTTGAGGTCACTAAGCAAGAAGGGCTAGAGTGCCATAATCAAAACAATGAATTAAATTAAAAATCTGTATGTTAAATGATGAGAATTAACCTGTTCTCCAAGTTAGCTCCCAGAATGCTCGAAAACATTCTGGGATATCTGGCTGGATATCTCCTCATAACACTATATTAAAGCTCAACAATTGATTTCTTGGTCACATAGTAAATTATAATTTAAGTGTATAATTAATTTATACAAAGTCAGCTATATAATGTGTCAGGTCTCTTGTTCAAAAAGCAGGGGGAAAGTGTCATTAAAAATACTAAAATAGGGAGTGCCTGGGTAGCTCAGTGATCTCAGCTCAGGTCTTGATCTCAGAGTCGTGAGTTCAAGCCCTGTGTTAGGCTCCACGCTGGGTGAAAAGGCTACTAAAAAATAAAAGAATTGAAATAGAAAGGTTTTTTTTTTTTCACCCTCAGTCTCTCTTTTGATTTGTCATGTGTTTTTCTCTTTTCTTTTTTTCTTTCTTTCTTTCTTATTTATTTATTTATTTGGTCATGGTGCTTTTCTTATTTACTAATTAACATTTTTTAAGGAAAGGAAACTGAACATTTAAATTATTTCACCCACTCTTTAGCAAGTGGTGCTGGGAAAACTGATGGCAACATGACGAAAAATGAACCTGGAACCCTTTTGACATGATACACAAAAATAAATTCAAAATGGATCAAAGATCTAAATGTAAGACAGGAAGCCATCAAAATCCTCGAGGAGAAAGCAGGCAAAAACCTCTTTGACCTCGGCTGCAGCAACTTCTTACTCAACACATCTCCAGAGGCAAGGGAAACAAAAGCAAAAATGAACTACTGGGACCTCATCAAAATAAAAAGCTTCTGCACAGTTAAGGAAACAATCAACAAAAAAAGGCAACCAAGGGAATGGGAAAAGATATTTGCAAATGACATATCCGATAAAGGGTTAGTATCCAAAATCTACAAAGAACTTACCAAACTCAACACCCAAAAAACAAATAATCCAGTGAAGAAATGGGCAAAAGACATGAATAGACACTTCTCCAAAGAAGACATCCAGATGGCTGACCGACACATGAAAAAATGCTCAACATCACTCATCATCAGGGAAATACAAATCAAAACCACAATGAGATACCATCTCACAGCTGTCAGAATAGCTAACATTAACAACTCAGGCAACAACAGATGTTGGCAAGAATGTGGAGAAAGAGGATCTCTTTTGCACTGCTGGTGGGAATGCAAACTGGTCAACCACTCTGGAAAACAGTGTGGAGGTTCCTCAAAAAACTAAAAATAGAACTACCCTACCACCCAGCAATTGCACTACTAGGTATTTATCCTAGGGATACAGGTATGCTGTTTCGAAGGGACACGTGCACCCCAATGTTTATAGCAGCACTATCAACAATAGCCAAAGTATGGAAAGAGCCCAAATGTCCATCGATATATGAATGGATAAAGAAGATGTGGTATAGATATAAATGGAGTATTACTCAGCAATCAAAAAGAATTAAATCTTGCCATTTGCAAATACGTGGATGGAACTGGAGGGTATTATGCTAAATGAAATTAGTCAGAGAAAGACAAAAATCATATGACTTCACTCATATGAGGACTTTAAGACACAAAACAGATGAACATAAGGGAAGGGAAACAAAAATAATATAAAAACAGGGAGGGGGACAAAACAGAAGAGACTCATAAATATGGAAAGCAAACAGAGGGTTATCGGAGGGGTTTTGGGAGGGGGGATGGGCTAAATGGGTAAGGAGCATTAAGGAATCTACTCCTGAAATCATTGTTGCACTATATGCTAAGTAACTTGGATGTAAACTAAAAACATAAATTAAATTTTAATTAATTAATTAATTAATTAACCTAAATTTCACCATTCATCTTTATATTAGGCAATGCCTTTTTAAATTCAAATATAAGTTGGGGCGCCTGGGTGGCTCAGTCGGTTAAGCATCCAATTTCGGCTCAGGTCATGATCTCACAGTCCGTGAGTTCAAGCCCCGTGTCAGGCTCTGTGCTGACAGCTCAGAGCCTGGAGCCTGCTTCGGATTCTGTGTCTCCCTCTCTCTCTGACCCTCCCCCGTTCATGCTCTGTCTCTCTCTGTCTCAAAAATAAATAAACGTTAAAAAAATTTTTTAAATAAATAAATTCAAATATAAGAGCATTTAATTCATATATACAATCACTGAAATTGCACAATTTATATTTTGTAGCTCATACATGCATATGTAATTTTTTCTCATCAAAATAGTGGAAATACTTCATAAAACTAACTCAATAATTTATTTCAAGTCAATATGCACACGTTCTACCAATTCTCTACTTTTGGCTTACTGGAATCAGCAATTTTACCGTAACTGTTTTACTGTGAAGTAACAGTGTGAAGTAACACTGTGAAGTTAACAAGAATAAGAAAAAATATGACAGGATTTCTTACTCATTTGTGTTTCTTAGAATGCCATTATATTCTTGCTGCATTAGAAATAATTGTGGGGGTGCCTGGATGGCTAAGTCAGTTAAGCATCCAACTTCCGCTCAGGTCATGATCTCATGGTTTGTGAGTTTGAGCCCCACATTGGGCTCGCTGCTGACAGCACATGATTAGGATCCTCTGTCTCCCTCTCTCTCTGCCACCCCCCTCTGGCTCTGTCTTATTCTCTCAAAATAAATATGTAAATAAAACTTTAAAAAAAGAAAAAGAAAAGGTAAGAATTCTGGTTCAGACAGAAAATATGGCTTCTAGGGGCTGTCTATCCCCACTTACTCAGTCACAGATGTAACTCGCTTACCTTGTACAATCTTTGAGTCTCACTAAACTCTCATGCATCATGGGCCCACTGGAATTATGTGTTTATGGAAATCTTGAACACTATATGCAAATAGAGTAGAAAGTACTGGCTGACTTCTTGCTGGTGTTCCAGTATTCCAACAGACTTTAATTATGAAACACAGGTTCAAGTTCAAATTCAAAACACAAGTACAAACAAAGATAAGATAAATAAGAAATTTCAAGATAGCAACAGTAGAACAGTAGGATAAGTAGGGGGCTTTTCCTTACTCAGTTGCACAGATCTCATCCCTGGGAAGCTGTCAACTATATAAGAAAGTGCCAAGTTGTTTTCCAATAAAGTTGTGTCATATTGCATTCCCACCAGTAAAGTTTGAAAGTTCCAGTGGTCTGCATCCTTACTATTAACTAGTAATGTCAAACTTGTTAGATATAGCCATTCTGGAATATATGTATAATGACATCTCATTGTAGTTTTTATTTGCAGTTCCCTAATGATTATGTTGATCATTCATTAACTAGTAAGTTATTCATTCATAATTACAAATAATTATGTGCTTATTTGCCACCTGAATTATCTTCTGGGTTGTGTGTGTGTGTGTGTGTGTGTGTGTGTGTGTGCCACAATGGTCCATGCTGTCTTTTATTATTCTGTTTCGCTGCTTGATTCAAAATGTTTTCTTGTTTGTTCTCATTTTTGTTTTTAATATAATTTATTGTCAAGTTGACTAACATAAACGTTGGCTAATATGCACACGTTCTACCAATTCTCTACTTTTGGCTTACTGGAATCAGCAATTTTACCGTAACTGTTTTACTGGTTAAAACAACTGGTTGGCCATCTGGATGTCTTCTTTGGAAAAGTGTCTATTCACGTATACAGTGTGTTCTTGGTTTTGGGGGTAGATTTCCATGATTCATCACTTACATACAACACCCAATGCTCATCCCAATAAGTGCCCTCCTCAATGCACATCACCCCTTTTCCCCTCTCCCCATGCCCCCTCATCAACCCTCAGTTTGTTCTTTGTATTTAAGAGTCTCTTATGGTTTGCCTCCTTCCCTCTCTGTAAGTATTATTTTCCCTTCCCTTCCCCCATGGTCTTCTGTTTAGTTTCTCAAGTTCCACAAATGAGTGAAAACATATGATATCTGTCTTTCTCTGAATGACTTATTTCACTTAGTATAATACCCTCCAGTTCTATCCACATTGCTGCAAATGGCAGGATTTCATTCTTTCTAATTGCCAAGTAGTATTCCATTGTATATATAAAACACATCTTTTTTTTTTAATTTTTTAAATTACTTTTTTATTTTGTTAATTTTTTTAATGTTTGTTTAATTTTTGAGAGAGTGAGGTAGAGTGTGAGCAGGGAAGGGTCAGAGAGAGAGAGAGATAGGGAGACACAGAATCTGAAGCAGGCTCCAGGATCCACACTGTCAGCACAGAGCCTGAGGTGGGGTTTGAACTCACGAGCTGTGAGATCATGACCTGAGCTGAAGTCAGACGCTTAACCGACTGAGCCACCCAGGTGCCCCTAATTATTTTTTAAATATAATTTATTGTAAAATTGGTTTCCATACAACACCCAGTGCTCATCCCAACAAGTGCCCTCCTCCCTGCACATCACCCACTTTCCCCTCTCCCCCAACCCCATCTACCCTTAGTTTGTTCTCAGTCCTTAAGAGTCTCTTATGGTTTGCCTCCCTTCCTCTCTGTAACTTTTCTTTTCCACTTCCCCTCCCCCATGGTCTTCTGTTAAGTTTCTCAGGATCCACATATGAGTGAAAACATATGGTATCTGTCTTTCTCTGCCTGACTTATTTCACTTAGCATAATACCCTGCAGTTCCATCTACATTGCTGCAAATGGCCAGATTTCATTCTTTCTCATTGCCAAGTAAGTATTCCATTATATATATAAATCACATCTTCTTTATCCACTCATCAGTTAATGGACATTTAGGCTCTTTCCATAATTTGGCTATTGTTGAAAGTGCTGCTATAAACATTGGGGTAACTGTGCCCCTATGAATCAGCTCTCCTGTATCCTTTGGATAAATTCCCAGTAGTGCTACTGCTGGGTCGAAGGGTAGTTCTATTTCTAATTATTTGAGGAACCCACATGCTGTTTTCCAGAGTGGCTGATGATGAGTGATGTTGAGCATCTTTTCATGTGTCGGTTGGCTATCTGGATGTCTTCTTTGGAAAAGTGTTTATTCATGTCTTCTGCCCATTCTTCACTGGATTATTTGTTTTTCAGGTGTTAAGTTTGATAAGTTCTTTATAGATTTTGGATACTAACCCTTTATCCAATATGTCATTTGCAAATATCTTTTCCCATTCCATTGGTTGCCTTTTAGTTTTGTTGATTGTTTCCTTTGAGGTGCAAAAGCTTTTTATCTTGACGAGGTCCCAATAGTTCATTTCTGCTTTTATTTCCCTTGCCTTCAGAGACGTGTTGAGTAAGAAATTGATGCAGCTGAGGACAAAGGGGTTGTTGCCTGTTTTCTCCTCTAGGGTGCTGATGGTTTCCTGTCTCACATTTAAGGCTTTCACACCTGGATATCTTCTGTAATGAAATGTCTGCTTAAATCTTTTGCTCATTTTAAAAACGGGGTTGTTTTCTTGAGTATTGAGAGTTCTTTATATATCCTGGATATAAATTCTTTTATTATTATTATTATCATCATCATCATTTATTTCAGTTTACATCCAAGTTAGCATATAGTACAACAATGATTTCAGGAGCAGATTCCTAAAAGCCCCTTACCCATGTAGCCCATCCCCCCTCCCACAACCCCTCCAGTAACCCTTTGTTAGTTCTTCATATTTAAGAGTCTCTTATGTTTTGTCCCCCTCCCTGTTTTTATATTATTTTTGCTTCCCCTCCCTTCTGTTCATCTGTTTTGTATCTTAAAGTCCTCATATGAGTGAAGTCATATGATATTTGTCTTTCTCTGACTAATTTCACTTAGCATGATATCCTCTAGTTTCACTGGATATAAATTCTTAATCAGATATTTTAAACAAATATTTTCTCAGGGTGCATTGGTGGCTCAGTCAGTTAAGTGTCTGACTCCTGGTTTTGGCTCCGGTCATGATTTTGTGGTCTGAGATCAAGCCCCACACCAGATTCTGGGCTGACAGTGTGGAGCCTGCTTGGGATTCTTTCTCTCTCCCTCTCTCTCTGCCATTCCCCCACTTCTCGAAAATATATTTTTTTCTCCTAATCTGTGGTTTGTCTTCTCATTTTTGCAACAATGTCTTTTGAAGACCACAAGGTCTTAATTTTGTTGGCTTTAATTTTAATTTTTTTTTTAATTACATAAACTCTACCCTTAGCTTGGAGCTTGAACTCATGACCCTGAGATCAACAGTCACAAGGTCTACTGACTGAGTCAGCAAGGCACCCATAGGGTCTTAATTTTGATAACATGAATTAATTTATTTCTGTTATACTTCATGCTTTCTGGGTCCTAAGAAATCTTTGCTAACCAAATGTCACATTTTCTCCTAGAAATTTTTACAGCTTTCTTCTAGAAATTTTTATAACTTTTGGTTTATGGTTCATTTCAAGTTAATTTTTTTAATCTATTATAGGTAGGTTTTAGGTTTAGTATAAAATTTTATATATTTTTTTGAATATGATATTCAATTGTTCCAGCATTTTAAAAATTTTCTTTTAAAATGTTTATTTTTGAGAGAGAGAGAGAGAGAGAGAGTGAGCAGGGGAAGGGCAGAGAGAGAGAGAGAGAGAGAGAGAGAGAGACAGAATCCAAAGCAGGCTTCAGGCTCCAAGCTGTCAGCACAGAGCCCAATGTGGGGCTTGAACCCACCAACTGTGAGATCATGACCTGAGTCAAAGTCGGACGCTCAACCAACTGAGCCACCCAGGTGCCCCCCAACACATTTTTTGAAAAGCTATCTTTTACACCATTAAATTACCTTATCATCTTTGTTGAAGATCATTTAACCATATACTTTGTATTTCGGTTTCAAAATAATTTTGCCTTTGCATTTTTGAATAAATTTTAGAGTAAATCTGTCCATTTCTACCAAAAAGTTGCTTCAATTTTTATTTGAATTGCATGGATTCTATAGATAAATGTGAGATAATTAACATCTTTAAAAAAGCAGTTTTTAGATCCATGAACATGGTATATCTCTCCAGTTATTAGGTCTTCTTTATTTCTCTCACCAATGTCATAGTTTTCAATGTATAAATCTTCCATATTTTTCTTAGATTTATCCCATAATATTCATGTTTTGATTCTGTTGTGATATTTTTAAAAGTTTCAATTTCTAATTGTTCATTGCAAGAAAAGATAATTGATTTTACAATTATTTAGCTGATTTCAATTATTTAGCTAAATAATTCACTCATTAATTTTAGATTTTCCTCTTTTTTTTCTTTTTTTTCACTTTCTTGGGATTTGGAGAGAATAATCATGTCAACTGAAAGTAATGATAGTTTATTTCTTTTCTTTTTTTTATGTTTGTTTGTTTGTTTTGAGAGAGAAAGATAGTGAGCAGGGGAGGGGCAGAGAAAGAGGGAGACAGAATCCCAAGCAGGCTCTGCACTGTTAGCACTGAGTCTTATGTGAGACTAAAACCCACAGACAGAGAGATCATGACCTGAGCCGAAACCAAGAGTTGGCTGCTTAACCATCTGAGCCACCCAAGTGCCCTGATAGCTTTATTTCTTAAACATGAAAAGGTAGACAAGAATCACAAGATATTTGAGCAAGGCCTCTAACATAAAAGGGAGAAAGAAAAAAAGAAAGAAAGAGAGAAAGAAAGAAAGAAATTTAAAAACTTTCCAGAAAACAGAAAAGACAAAGAAAAGAAAATTAAGGGAGAGTGGAGTATCAGAAAAATTAGAGGTTCATCATGTGATTAATGGTAGCTCCACAAAGAGTGAGCAGAGGCATGGGGGGGGGGGGGGGGAGGCACAAGCAGAGTTATTAATGGAGTTATAGTACAAGAAATTTTCCCTGAATTAAAAAGCCTGACTCTCCAGTACCCACAATAATGATATTAAAAAGAACTACATTATGCTCATGGTTGTGAAACTTCAGAGGATCATAGACAAAATGGAAAAGGATTGTAAACAATCCACTGAGGAAAAACAATTTATATACAAAGATTCAGGAACTGAAATGGTATCAAACTTTACACTGCAACCCTATTGAAGTTAAGAGTCAATAAAACAGGGACGCCTGGGTGGCTCAGTTGGTTAAGTGGCCAACGCTTGGTTTCGGCTCAGGTCATGATCTTGCAGTTCTTGAATTTGAGCATCACATAGGGCTCTGCGCTGACAGTGCAGAACCTGCTTGGGATTCTCTCTCTCACTCTCTCTTTCTGCCCCTCCCACTCTCTCTCTCTCTCTCTCAAAATAAGTAAACTTTAAAAAAAAGAAAAAGAAAAAAAGACAATGAAACAGTGCCTTTAATATTTTGAGGGAAAATAATTTCCATAATATTAATTGTATTTAGAATAAATGTATTTTAAGACATAATGTATTTAAGATAAAATGTATTTAAGACATAAAGGGTCTACTGGAAAAGGAAAAAAACTATAAGGAGAAAGAAGAAGGCATAAGATCCAGAAATAGGGGATCAAACACACAATAAAGATAAGAGGAATCTCAGGACAATGGTGCAAAGAAATTCTAGATGCTGTCTATGCAGTGAGGCCTAAAGAACATCAAGTCCATATTGGAGCAGGAGAAAGCAACACTCTAGGAAGAAAGTCTCCAAGGGGAAAAAATTGTTAATTTGCCAAATATGTCCAATCTTATCAAGTAGATTTATGTTTCTCATAGATAGTTTAGGGATATTTAGCTACATAGAATACAAAGCAAACAAAAAAGCAATTATTTACTCTAGGGAGGAAAAGAAAATATACTGAATATAAATGAATATACTAATATACTATGTGACTCAATTTTGAGTAATACATGGTCGTAATCATGATAAAGGCTGAATAGCAACATAAACAGAAATTGTGATAATTGTATTGGGAAAATGGGAGGAATAGAAGTCTAATGGATAAAATATAAAGCTGGAAAATTATATAATTGTATTTATCTAGCAAATACTTATAGAACACTTACTGTACTAGGCAGTAAATACTTCAGAAATGCTATTCATCTACTGCTCATATTGGCTCTATGAGTTAGTACTATTATTAATTCTAATTTGCTGATAGAGATTAATTCTAATTTGCTAATTTTGTTTCTTCAGGGGACATCTGGCGATGCCTGAAGACATTTTTAATTGTTACAGATGGGGTGAGGGTAGAGACCAGGGATATTGCTACACAGCCTAAAATTCATAGAATAGCTCCCTAAGACAAAAAGTTATCTAGCACACTGTCTCAATTGTGCCTATCAAGAAACATTGACCAAGATAAACAGAAGTGGTGCATATAGAGCTGGGATTTGAATCACAGAAGCTCTTGAATACCGCCTTAGCATGCTGCCTTTCAACAACAGCCTATGGATGTTATTTAGAAACATGAAAGTAAATATCAGAAGAAGGAGCTGGAAAAATTGAAAGCAGTTGCCCCTACAGAGAAATAACTTGGGGAGGGGAATAAGGGCCAGTGGACTATTTGGGGGTTGTTTTTTACTGGGGGGGGGGGGAGTGTTGTTTTGTTGTTGTTGTTTCTTGCTGTTTTTTAAAAGACCTGAAGAACTTTTTGAATTATACTTACTTTTAAATGTTACAATAATTATAAATATTCAAATCAGAAACTTTTTTCAGCTTAATTATTGTTTCCCTTATCTTAGAAGTGCTTAGTAAAATGCAGTTTATAAGACTAGTCTCTCAGTAAATTTTGAAAAGGAGGAAAACTACACGAAGGATTGAATATATACAAAAAGAAAACTTTTGTCTTGATTGACATCTTGCATATCAAGTTCCAACTTGTACCATAATGAAGTATTTCAGACAGAAAATCCTGATGATCCAGATTCCTAATGGAAAAACCATTTCAGACCTTATTATAAGGAAACAAGAAAAAATGCCTTTACTAGATAATGAGAGATTACCAGCTCTATCATTACATACATTAAAAAGCATCTATATTAGAGGAACAATGAAGCTACTTTTTAAAAAACACTGAAAGCGAGTTAAATAAAGGTGATACTGTTGTTCTTAATAATTATTTTTAGATTCATACATATCACTCAACCTTTAAAACTTTTTTTTTAAGTTTATTTATTTAGTGTGTGTGAGAGAGAGATACAGAGACTCCCAAGCAGGCTCCACACTCAGTTCAGAGCCAGACACAGGGCTCAATCTCATGAACCGTGAGATTATGACCTGAGCCAAAATCAAGAGTCGGACACTTAGGCTGAGCCATCCAGGTACCCCTCACTCAACCTTTAAAGATCCATATAGAAATTATAAATCCAACCTGGAAACTCATCCATCTCCCAATACCTTGTAACAGTAACAATAGATCTTTAACAGGATACACTGCAGAGAAAAGGAAGAAAGATACTGATTTCCTGTCACTACTATAGCAATACATTGCATCAGCAGATTATCTCTACTCTCAGAGAAAACAAAAGCCATTTTCAAGAATCTTTCCCATCTCTATTTCTTTCCTTACAGTTCTATTTTCTTTTCTCAGATTTTCTTTTCCTGTTTAAGGTTCTATATGTGTGCCTTTTGTTGTTGTTTGAACCAGGTAATTTTACCTGTTTCATAAAGCAAAATGACAGCAAAATGTATATAGTAAGAAGTCTTGCTCTTGCTGCTGTCCACATTCAGGAATGCGGTCCACTCCTTCCTGTTTACAGGTAACCATTTTGAATAGCATTTTTTAATGGCATGGATCTTCTCAATATTTCTTTATGTAAATACAGTCAAATCTAGATATATGTGTGTATATACACGTGTGTATTTTTTCTTATATTTCCCACAGTTTCTTACTTTACTTCACAAAACAAGTTTTGAAATAAAATTTATTATGTCAGTTAGAGTCTGGCCATCCTAGAGACACTCATCACTTAACAAACTAGAAATTTTAAGTCTATATAGATGATATCTCTATTAAAGATATTGACTGCCATAATTATGCAACAATTATTTAATTATGAAATAATTATTTAATAATTTTTAAAAGTTTTTCAGTTTCCAGATACTAAAAGAATATTTTTAAAATCAGGTGTGCACTTTCTATGTTTTTAGGATGTTTTTAACAGTTACTAGTTAAGCCAACTTCAATAAAACCTGTACTTTAACAAATAGTTATGTTGGAAACAAATTCATAATGAGACCTAACAATATCCCTTGTATAAAAATAAATCAGTGGTATTAATTTGGCTAAATTTTGTGTCATTTTCTGTGCTGTTCAATGGTAATTACTTAAAATTTAAATAACACACTGCTTTATCAAAGATTTTAATTTCTCATATTTAATGAAAATATCAGGGTGCCTGGGTGACCCAGTCAGTTAAGTCACTGACTCTTGATTTCAGCTCAGGTCATGATCTCATGGTTTGTGAGATCAAGCCCCAGGTTGGCTACGTGCTGACAGCATGGATCCTGCTTGGGATTTTTCTCTCTGCCATTCCGCCGCTCATGCACTCACACGTTTGCTCTCTCTCTCAAAATAAATAAATACACTTTTTAAAAAATTAAGAAAATATCATTCTTGTTATAGTCAAAGGTCATAAAACAAATCCTAAAAGTCTTAGTAATAATGTTGAAATCAAATTTCTTTCAACAAGATTTTAATGGGAAACTATGGGGCCTGGAATTGAACAAATAATTAAACCCTTCTTCCTTTCTTTCTGGCATTTATTTCCCATCCCCCCACCCCATGCAACCTGGGCAACTCAGTTGGAAACATACTTCTTAAGGTGGAGCTTAGAATGGGGACTTGGTAGAGGAGAGAAAGCAAAATGCAGCCCCTAACTATCCACCAACTTCACCTAGGAATACTCCTCTTCACAGGCTTCACAGTGAGACTGATTGGGCTTGGAACTGTGAAACCAAAGGAGAGTTTGTTTCTTTCTGGTTCTGCCAAGATTCTTCCCAGGAGCAAAGCCTATACCATAGTCACAGGAAAATCACTATTATAGAATGCCGGTGGTATTTGAATGAATGGTCTTCTATTCCAATTTAAATTAATATTATCTTTGGGGTATATATTAAATTTATTGCCTCCTTTTTTATTTCAGGTGGGAAAAGAAATTACTTTGAACATAGGGAAACACCCAGCAGACAATCAGAAGTCATGGCACTTTCCATGTCTTTTGGAATTTCTGTAGGCATATGAACCTGTCCTTGTCTCAAAACAAAAACAAAAACAAAAACAAAAACGCCTACAGAAATGGAAAACTCAGCTCCATGGTCTCAAAACAAGGAGAGAAAAAAATAATAATAAATGTAAAGAAATATAAAATAATAAGAAAAAATTAAACATCTATTAAATAACCACCATAAGCAAATGTATATGTCCCTTCCAAATGTCTACAGGTCAAAAAATAATAATGTGCTATCAAAAATATGATAAAAACCATCAAACTATAGATTATATTAGCTCTCTAATTAGGAAAATTAAATTGAGATTCTTTCATGAAAATTATATATATTCACATGCAGGAAAATGAAAATGAAGAAAAACAATTAGTACTTTATCAAATCTTCACCAATGATATTTCAATCAAATCAAATTCTCCTAGAAGATGTTCTGTCTTAACAAATGTATATGTTCACTCTTATTCATTTTTGCAGAGTGAAGTTATCTTTCTTTGAGTTGTTTGTTATCATATTTGTGTTTTTTGGTGAAGATGAGATATAATATCGTGAAATTCTTTTTTTAAGTTTATTTCTTTATTTTGAGATAAAGACAGAGAAGGAGTGCCAGTGGGGGAGGGGCAGAGAGAGAATCCCAAGCAGACTCCACACCATCAGCTCAGAGCGCAGTGTGGGGCTCAAACCCACAAACTGCGAGATCATGACCTGAGCCAAAGTCGGAGGCTTAAAGGATTGAGCCACCCAGGTTCCCCCCACTTTTTTCAATTTTTATTTATTTATTTATGAGAGAGAGAGAACACAATTGGGGGAGAGTCAAAGAGAGAGGGAGACACAGAATCCAAAGCAGCCTCCAGGCTCTTAGCTGTCAGCGCAGAACCCAACACAGGCCTCAAAGTCACCAACCATGAGATCACGACCTGAGCCCAAGTTGAACACTTAATCAACTGAGCCACCCAGGCACCCTAAAATTCTTTGTATAATCTACATCCATGCATCTTTGCACGCACTATCATTTTTTAAAAATATTATTAATAGGAATAAAAGCATGACACTAACAGTTGAACTGCATGATATTGGGTATTATTAGCTGGCATTGATGAATTCCTAAAAATCATCAAAAAAAACATGCTAAGTCATTCCTACCTATCTTTAAACACTGAGGTGGCAAGTGAATCAGGTGATTTGCAGATGGCTAAATAAAAACTTATTGTCTGTTAAAGTATTATTAATCAGGTGCCAAATATAGTAAGAATTCTCCAGAACCTTACAGTGAATCTATAAGCTTTTTTCTTTGTCTTCAAAATTACAAGAAATATTTATCATATATAAAAGTGAAAGTAACAACAAATATCAAAGTCATTTATGAAAGAATAGAAAAAGTAAGCCAAAAGGAATCTCTAGTTGTTTCACAGTCAAAAACAATTGGTGTTGGGAAGAAGAAATTTAAAAGTTCAAGGCAAAATAATGAGTACATTTTCCTTTACACTGTTAGAAGTACAGTATAAAATGATATTATTTTCAAGGGGAAAATGCCATATTACTAATATAAATAGATGCTTTCCAGATAATTATTACAGTAATAGTATGAAATAGACAAAATTAAGCAAGGGTTTTTGCACTCTTATCATATAAATATTAACTCAGGACCTTAGTTTTACCAGACCATATAAACTTTAACTTCACTCATGATCATGTCAAATTTACTTTGGCTATTTGTTTTCTCCTCCATTACAGGCCTCTTGTGCCTTAGAGCTGTTACATTTTACTTGGCTTAATCTATAACTAAAGGAAGATTGAAATGATCACCTGAGTCACCTAAAGAAAACACACTTATATGACACTGGGGGGGAAGAGAGAGGCAGTGGCCTGGCACCAATGACCATCAAACAGAAATTGGGAACTAAATCAATGGACCTGTAAAGATGAGTAATTTGATAGCAAATTTTCTATAGTAACTGAGAAACCAATGATACTAATATAACCTTTTGTCAGATTTTTGCATTTAGTTGGTAACTATATTTATATTTTTATCTTACTACTTTGGTTATAGTTGAACCTGTTATTAATATAATTGTTGAAGTGATATAAAGAAAATTATTTTATGAAAACGTTATTGTAATTTTTTAATTTATTTAAAATTTGTTTTAAATTGAAATGCTTATAAAGTTCTTACTTGTTTACTTAAAGATTCATAGAAAACTTATTATTACTACATCCGTATAACCTGTTCAACCTATTCTTACCAGCCACTGAACCAAACTGCCTGTAGTACACCCATGCTGGGGATACTAATGCAGAAGATACTAATGATTGCCTTAGTAATCCAGTATTCATTTCCAAACCCTGTTTCCCATGCCTGCCTTTGTTAGACAAGAAAAGCTAAGTACTTGCTTCCTTGTTTTCCTTGTATTTAGCTGGACACAATTTTGGCCACTAATATGTAGGCGAAAGAGTAAAGTCTTTTAGGAAAAGCTTTTAATTTTATACACACACACACACACACACACACACACACAATTATATATACATAGAGAGAGACAGACAGAGACACAAAGAGACAGAGAACAGCCAAGGCTGACTCCATATTTCCCATCCTTCATTTGGTCTTGAAAGAGGATTGAATATCTGGAGTTACAGCCATCCTATTATGATTTTTTAATTTATTTATTTAAAGTCAAGATAGTTAATATGCAGTGTAGTATTGGTTTCAGGAGTAGAACCCGGTGATTCATTACTTACATACAACACCCAGTGCTCATCCCAACAAATGCCCTTCTTAATGTCCATCACCCTTTTAGCCCATCCCTCCACTCACCTCCCCTCCAGCAATCCTCAGTTTGTTCCCTGTATTTAAGATTCCCTCATGGTTTGCCTCCCTCTTTGTTTTTATCTTATTTTTCCGTCCCTTCCCCCTATGTTTTGTATCTTAAATTCTTCATATGAGTAAAGTCATATGATATTTTTCTTTCTCTGACTGACTTATTTTGCTTAGCATAATACACTCTAGTTCCATCTACATTGTTGCAAATGACAAGATTTCATTCTTTTTGACCACTGAGTAATATTGCAGTGTGTGTGTGTGTGTGTGTGTGTGTGTGTGCACGCGTTGTGTGTATACTACATCTTCTTTATCAATTCACCAGTCAATGGACATTTGGGCTCTTTCCACAATTTGGCTATTGTTGATAGTGTTGCTATAAACATTGAGGTGCATGTGTCCCTTAGTATCAGCATTTGTATACCCTTTAGATGAATAGCTAGTAGTGTGATTGCTGGGTTGCAGGGTCCTACTATAATTTGAAGAGGAAGGCAAAGAAAACTGAAGTGCAGTGACCCTGGCTTGGACATCAGAAACAGTTGCTTACCACCTGGTTTTTTTTATTTATTTATTTATTTATTTATTTATTTATTTATTTATTTATTTCCAAGTTAGTTAGCATATAGTACAACAATGATTGCAGGAGTAGATTCCAATGATTCATCCCCTATGTATAACACCCAGTGCTCTTCCTTAATGCCCCTTACCCATTTAGCCCATCCCTCCTCCCATAACCCCTTCAGCAACTCTCTGTTTATTCTCTATATTTAAGACTCTCTTATGTTTTGTCCCCCTCCCTGGTTTTATATTATTTTTGCTTCCCTTCCCTTCTGTTCATCTGTTTTGTCTCTTAAATTCCTCATATGAGTGAAGTCATATTATATTTGTCTTTCTCTGACTAATTTCACTTAGTATGATACCCTCTAGTTCCATCCACATAGTTGCAAATGGCAAGATTTCATTCTTTTTGATTGTTGAACAATACTCCATTGTATATGTATATACCACATCTTCTTGATCCATTCATCCATCAATGGGAATTTGGGCTCTTTCCATACTTTAGCTATTGTTGATAGTGCTGCTATAAACATTGGGGTGCATGTGTCCCTTTGAAATAGCACACCTGTATCCCTTGGGTAAATACCTAGTAGTGCAATTGCTGGTCATAAAGTTCTATTTTTAATTTTTTGAGGACCACCTGGCTTTTTATGAGAAAAATAACACTATCTGATTAAGCCACTACTTATCAGATATTTTATTGCTTGGAGCTAATAGCCTTTCTGATGCACTGCCCTATTCTACTGAGAAAAACATGGTCAGACACCCAAAACAAAGGATTACCCTTTAACTAGAAGATATTTCTTCTATCTTAAAAAGAATGGTACTTATCCCCATAATATTCTGATTACCAGAGCCTGGCTATTTGCTGAACAGGAGGGCTGGTGGTCTCTAAAAGCATCTATTTGGAAGAGTTTATGCACAGAAATACTTTTATGTTTGGTTGAAGAACAGGGAAAGAGTATGTATGTGACAGTGTGTGTGTAGGGTGATGACAGTAAAGGGAAAGGCATGGCATGGTGACTACCTCCCTTCACTTTCATGTACTTAAAACAGTGAATTTCAACAGAGACATTGTGATATAATGAACATGAACAGTGCCACTTCAAGAACCATGTGACAAAATATTGCACAATGGTGCCTTACTTCTGCAGAGGAGCCCAGCCCAGCTCTGTCTCATTGCTGACAGCTTTGGGGAACACTGGAAGACAATCTCCTTGACACCGATATTCATTGCCTCGTGGAGGGTATGGGCCACAGCAGAAAGAGCAAGCACGTGCCTTCATGTGATGTTCAGGCATTAGACTTTCAGGAAGAGGTTTGAGCACAAGAACAAAGACAAACAGAGAGAACATGTAAACCATTACTTGGAGATTTCTAGAAGTATGAGAGGTAGACAACACACTTTCTGGAGTCTAGGGGTCCTCTGGGAGAAGACAGGACTCAATTTGTGTTATTTATGTAACTGGAATCCATCCAGTCTATAGCCCACGCTGGTGAGAGTTTTAAATTTTTTTTTCAACGTTTATTTATTTTTGGGACAGAGAGAGACAGAGCATGAACGGGGGAGAGGCAGAGACAGAGGGAGACACAGAATCGGAAACAGGCTCCAGGCTCCCTGGCGCCCCTGGTGAGAGTTTTAAACACAGTGATTTTTGGCTAACAGGCTTTTGGCTGATAAATACTGTAAGTCTTCATTTAGTTAGAGTTGCCATTGGTGGCACTGGAAAGACTTCCCATTAAGAGAACTGGATAAGAAAATGGAGGATCATTCAAACTATAATGAAGCAAAGGAATGTTTACTGAAAGCCTAGTAATTACAGTATATTCTCTGACCAAAGGGAATAGAGTTCATTACTCTTTGAGTTCATATTACCAGCAAAGTTTAGTAACTGTTTTGAGAGAGTAAGAAAAATCCCTTTTCCCCTCCACACTCCAAGAGTATACTGTATATTTGCATATTTTTAAAAAATTTTTTAATGTTTTATTTTTTTTAATGTTTTATTTATTTTTGAGACAGGGAGAGACAGAGCATGAACAGGGGAGGGTCAGAGAGAGGGAGACACAGATTCTGAAACAGGCTCCAGGCTCTGAGCTGTCAGCACAGAGCTCGACGCAGGGCTTGAACTCACGGACCTTGAGATCATGACCTGAGCCGAAGTCGGACGCTTAACTGACTGAGCCACCCAGGCGCCCCTATATTTGCATATTAATATCTCTACTGTTTATCCTCACCTGTTTCTCTCTCCTTCTCCCAGTAGAATACCAAGAATAAAGAGATCAACCAACAATCAACAAAGATTAATATCTTCAGAACACTTGCTGGATATAACATCCTGTGTTAAGTGCTACATGGGGATTTTTTCAAAATAAAATAGCTCTATTAAATTACCTTCACTTGGTCAAACCACATTACAAGATTAACTGATGTTCTCCATTCCCTCTATAAAAACACACAGACTGATGTCCATGGCTGCTGAATGTTTACTAATGGGCTATATCATAGCATACCTGTACATTTCTGCCTCCTCCAGATGAGTTATAACCACCAGCAGCCATTGATTCATTCCTTTAATAGTGTCTGAGTGTCCACTTTGTGACAGGCTCTATTCTAGGAGGGAGGGACATAGCAGTGAATAAAATAGACTCAAATCCTGCCCTCATGAAACTTACATAAAAATCAATTGTTTTGTGGGGTGCCTGGGTGGCTCAGTCGGTTAAGCATCCAAGTTCGGCTCAGGTTATAATCTTGCAGTTCCTGAGTTCGAACCCCATATCAGGCTCTGTGCTGACAGCTCAGAGCCTGCTTCAGATTTTGTGTCCCTTCTCTCTCTGTCCCTCTCCTGCTCTCTCTCTCTCTCAGAAATAAATAACATTAAAAAAATTTTTAAATCAATTGTTTTAGTTTCCCAAACTCTTAATGTGAGTTATTCTTGCTAACGTACATACATAATTTAACTTTTATACACTTTATTAAGTATAAGTGCAAAGTGAAAATTAAGTTGAAAGTTATAAACACACTTAGAGTAGTGAGTTTTAGATTATGTATATTTTAACACAGTTGTTTTTTTTTTTAATTTATTTTTGAGAGACAGAGAGAGAGACAGAGCATGAGCAGGGTAGGGGCACAGAGACAGAGAGACAGACTCTGAAGCGAGCTCCAGGCTCCAAGCTGTCAGCACAGAGCTGGACGTGGGGCTCAAAGTCGTGAAAGGCAAGATCATGACCTGAGCCGAAGTCAGACGGTGAACCCACTGAGCCATCCAGGCGCCGCTAACACAATTTTTAAAAATGAAGTTGAATGCTATAAAAAAGCAAATTACTGCCACGAATTACCAGAGGTAAGAAAACTGTAGTGTCCTCAGGTTCTACGCTTCCTTTAATAAAAATCAAAAGAGAAAACTGTAGATTTTGCATTTAGGAAAGGTTTATGTAAAAAAGACAACCTACAACTCTCAACCACAGATTTATGGTCTGAAAAGCCTTGGCCCAACATCAAAAGATTGGCTAATAAGTGTATAATGATAGGTTTTGGGTAAAAATAAAATACTTAATTTACATATGTATAATTTTTAATAGTTCTCTACTTTAAGGTGAACTAAAGAACTACTAATCTTAACAGCTTCAACTCTCCAAGTAAGACAAATTTCCTCTCTTCATGTGGTTGTAAAATGTGGCATTTCTCCTGTTTATATGAGTATTCTAACTCTGGATTTGGCCCTAAATCAATAATTAGTGTTTGTAGATAAGACTATTTTTCCTCCTAAGTTTTGTATTAGACATTATACGAGAAAACGTAAAAATCAATCAACTGCTAAGAAATTTTTTGCGAAGTGATGCTTTGTTTTATTAAACACTCCAGCTCTGCCTAACAAAGCCTTTAATGATCAACTTTCTTGCACAGCAGCTCACTCCCATGGGACAGTGTGAAATCACCCTCTTTAAAACAGAACATAAACTAGAAAGCTTCACTTCTGATTTGGTGTCCATTTCTGGGAACACTTAAGAAAATCAAGGTTAGCAGTCATGAACCCTAAGGCAAGGCCCTATAGGTCAGGTTTAGATCACAGTGTGTTCATATTAAGTTACTTTGTGTATGCTCAAACCTGGCTTCCTTTCAAACAACAAAAGAGTTGTGCTTATTTGCCATACTCCCTTCAACCAAACTGAACAGGCAGTTACATAACTTGCCAGGACAAGTAGTAGAAATGAGTCAGAGACAGGACCAGCCCTAGTAAAAATTGTGAATTGGCAGTTTGAGTTCAGTGCCACACCCCTTTAGTACTACACATACTTCCCTGATCCCCTCCCTTGGTATCATCAGCCCTGCGGGCCACCCTCATACCACACACCTCTCCCCCCACCAAATTCTTCTCTCCCTCTCTTCCACTCACCGAAACTAGCTTCCCTCTTTTCTTCTTCCCCTTCAAGCTAATTAAAATTTGCCTCCCGAGTATCTCTCACCCTCAGGGTTTAAAGTGACAACTACCCTAATCTGATAAACCAATCTATACTAATGTGCGAAGAGAGAAAGCTGAAAGGTAAAGTGAGTTTTTACTTCTACCTTCTAAAGTTAACACCCTTGCAGTTTAACTCCTGAAAGTGAGGATTTCTAGCTGAGGCACTCAGGAAACATTTGGGCTCAAGCAGAGCCATTAGGCAGCTGGCAAATCAAGCAGGAGTAGGTGAATGTTTTTAGCCTAACACACCGCCAGCCCTAATCAGAGTAACTGACAAACCCTGGTCAATTGGGGGCCAGTAGGGGGGAAAGTGAAAAAGAGCTTAGAGTCTTGTTGGTAAAGAAAATTTGTTACAGCTGTACCACAATTAAAATTTTCTGAATGAACCTTTTATAAGAGTATCTAGCACTGGTACCTGATTTTTTTTTTTTTTTTTTTTTTTTTTTTTTTTTAAGTTTCTCTTCAGGGTCGCCTGGGTGGCTCATTTGGTTAAACGTCCAACTGTGGCTCAGGTCATGATCTCATGGCTTATGAGTTTGAGCCCCACATCAGGCTCTTTGCTGACAGCTCAGATTCTGTGTCTCCATCTCTCTGCCCCTCACTCACTAGCGCTCTCTCTCTCTCTCTCAAAAATAAATAACCAGTTTAAAAAAAAAGTTTCTCACTAAGGAATCTACTCCTGAAATCATTGTTGCACTATATGCTAATTTGGATATAAATTTTAAAAAATAAAAAAAATTTTTTTAAAGTTTCTCTTCAGAATGAGATTATTTAAAAACCTTTTTTCTCAATAAGTCTAAAACACTAATTCCAAAAAAGTCTGCATAGCTTTTGTTGTTATTGTTGTTTGATTTTCTTAAATAGCACTTTAAAGTTTACAAATATTCCATGAAATACTGCTGAATACTGAAATAACATTACAGGCTATTATGTGCAGAACATACCTGCTATTCTTATTTCCTTCTCTTTATAAATGAGGAAAATGACACTCAGAGAAGTGAGGAGACTTGCCAAGGTTTGTACTTGGGTCTTTTGAGTGCAAATGCTATGCTCTTTCATAGTACTGAGCTACCAGGCTGCCTCCCAATGTTTAGAGTTATCTGTGCCATTGCTGTCATGTAACTCTACATCCTAGGGGAATTCTCACATTCTAAAGAGAGTTCAACCACTACCAAAAGAAAATAACCTGTTTATTCAATGGACCTGAGGGTAATTGTAGTCCTATCTGGTTTCCATTGCTGCATTTTTCCCCAGCTAATTCTTGGTTCACTTGGAAGTGTCAGTACTGTCTCACAAAGTCTTCCTTAAGCACTGTCAGACTTTGTGCTCCAATTACCTGCTCATGTTTTGGTGGATTACTTATCTTGCTTCTGCTTCTCCCTTGGGCAAAGTTCCCATCACAGTCCTTACTCTGTAAGCAAAAAAGAATAATATGTTTCTGGGCTTAAAGGAAGAAAAACACTGACACAGTTAGTACAAGCCAGAATACAAATGTTTCATATTGAGATGAACACAAGAAGCCAGCTGGGAAAACATCGCTATTTACAGATTTAGATTAGCCTAGAATTCATTTCAACCTTTGAGGTAAAGGTGATGTTTTAAAACCATTGCCATTTCAAGCACACAATCTTAACATTTTGGAAAGATACAAAATTTACCTTTCTGAACTTTCTGAAATGTATAGATACTTTCCCTAGAAAAATGCACAAATACACAGATCTGGAATACAGTCTTAAGGAGGGATGATCCTTAAGGGATCCTTAAGGGATGATCCATGGGTCCACATAAAATATTCCTGACTTAAAGTGAGACACAAGTTTGGTCTCTAAATGATGAATATTCTGAGGTCCATGAACCACTTGGGAGCCCAATTAAATCGGTGTTAAGTCCAGCTGTTTAATTTCTTTATGTTAGTAGTGATAATCTGCTGACCTTTTTGTTTATTTATAGAAGCTGGCAAAAGAGAAATAATTTTTATTTAGTCTTTAAGAGAAAAATCAGCTATGCTAGCCTCTAAAGTAGCATTGTCTAATAGGACTTACAGTAATGATGGAAATGTTCTGCATCTGTGCTGTGTCATTCAGGAGCCAGTAGCCACACGAGGCTGGCTAGTGAGCACTTGAAATGTGGCTACTAGCACAGAGGAACAGAATTTTTTTAAATTTAATTAATTTATAGAAAAGTTTTTTTCTTATGATGAAAACTTTTAAGATCTACTCTCAGCAATTTTCAAATATATGATACATTGTTATTAGCTATAGCCCCAATGCTATACATTACATCCCCATGACTTATTTATTTTATATCTGGCAGTTTGTCTTCTTAACACCCTAGACCTTTTCTAACAAAAGTAACACACACATGTTGTAAAGATTTTAAATAAAAACCTTTCAGAAATGCAATGTTTACGTAATTCTAATCCTCAGAGAAACTGTTAGTATAAATTTTGCAGTATATATAGATAGATGTATTTTTTAATGGAAATCATATTATTTTTTATTTTGTCACTGGATAATATATATGGGTGGCTGTATTTTATTTAATCATTCTGCTATTATGGACATTTGTTCTGTTTTTAAATTTATGACTACCAACAATAGTGCAGTGAATATTCTTGATCATATCTCTGGTTATATATGTAAATATTTAGGACAAATGTCCTAAGTGGAATCAGCAAATGGGTATAAACATTATATATTATGAAAGAAAATGCAATTACACTCCCAAATGGAACAAGTGAAACTGTAATCCTACCAAACAATCATGGGATGGTATCTATTTCACATGTTTTCACCAATACCAGATAGTATAAGTCTTTAAAATCTTTTTGATTTGATACTTGTAGATAATTTGATACTTGTAGATTATTTCATTTTTATTTTTTCTTTATACAGTTGTATATAGACAACAGTGTATAAACTGTATACAGTTTATTTTCAAATATTCATTGCTTTTCTGAATTTCTCCTTTTGTAAATTTTGTATTCATTGTTGTTTTCATTACTATCTAGAAGCTTTGTATTCTATGTAGCAAAATTAACAAATTCTTTTAAGATTTGGGAGGCAAGTGGGTATCTGCTGCTATCACCAAAATAGATTCCATACAGATCAAAAAATAAAATGTGAAAAACAAAGCCATGAAAGTCTAGAAGAAAAAAATGGAAGAATATTTTTTGTAATAGAAAACAAAATGGCTTGTAAGCATACAAAAAATACTCATATGAGAATTAAAACTATACTTGTAATGTGACAGCATTCTGTACCTATTAGATTGGAAAAGATCAATAAAGTTTGATAATGTCATATTGGTGAGGATGTGGGGAAACAAAAGGAGCTATCAAACTTTCCACCTGTATTGGGATGACTAATTGGTACTACTTCTTTAGAGGGCAGCTTGGTTTTGTCTATCATATGTAAAATGTGCTTACTCTTTAATCCAGCAACTTATACTTCTAGAAGCCAAACCTACAGTTCTGTTTCACATGTAAGACAGGACCAAGTACAAAGAAATGGATTTCTAATTGTAAGGAATAGCAGAAGTTTGGGAATAACCTATATGTCCATTAAAAAGGGAGGAGTTAAATAAATTATGTCATATCTAAGCAATAGAACATTAAACAGCCATTCAAAAGAGCTAGGTGTATCTAGAGGATCTGATGATAGAGATCAAAGAGATATTACAAAGCTTAAAAAAAGCATTAGATAAGTATGTGAGCTAACCTTACTTCAAAAAAGAACATGTGTATGTGTGTGTGCCTGAAAAGGTACACAACAAATAGCTAGATTTCTCAACACTATTCATTGAATGATACACGTTCTTCTTTTATTATATATTGCACCTGGTATTTATCATATACTGTACCTGGTATTTAATTTAATGTGCTGGATAGAAATGACCGAGCCCATTTCCTCATGAGCTTTTTTTTTTTTCAGAATTTTTAATTTTATTTTTTAATTTACATCTAAATTAGCATATAGTGCAACAATGATTTCAGGAGTAGATTCCTTGATGCCTTTATCGATTTAGCCCATCCCCACTCCCACAACCCCTCCAGTAATCCTCTGCTTCTTCTCCATATTTAAGAGTCTCTTATGTTTTGTCCCCCTCCCTGTTTTTATATTATTTTTGTTTCCCTTCCCTTATGTTCGTCTGTTTTGTCTCTTAAAGTCCTTATATGAATGAAGTCATATGACTTTTGTCTTTCTCTGACTAATTTCATTTAGCATAATACCCTCCAGTTCCATCCACGTATTTGCAAATGGCAAGATTTCATTCTTTTTGATTGCCGAGTAATACTCCATTGTATATATGTATACCACATGTTCTTTATCCATTCATCCATCGATGGACATTTGGGCTCTTTCCATACTTTGGCTATTGTTGATAGTGCTGCTATAAACATGGGGGTGCATGTGTCCCTTTGAAACAACACACCTGTATCCCTTGGATAAATACCTAGTAGTGCAATTGCTGGGTCATAGGGTAGTTCTATTTTTAATTTTTTGAGGAACCTCCATACTGTTTTCCAGAGTGGTTGCACCAGTTTGCATTCCCACCAGCAGTGCAAAAGAGATCCTCTTTCTCTGCATCCTCACCAATATCTGTTGTTGCCTGAGTTGTTAATGTTAGCCATTCTGACAGGTGTGAGATGGTATCTCATTGTGGTTTTGATTTGTATTTCCCTGATGATGAGTGATATTGAGCATTTTTTCATGTGTCGGTTGGCCATCTGGATGTCTTCTTTGGAGAAGTGGCTATTCATGTCTTTTGTGCATTTCTTCACTGGATTATTTGTTTTTTGGGTGTTAAATTTGATAAGTTCTTTATAGATTTTGGATACTAACCCTTTATCTTGTATGTCATTTGCAAATATCTTCTCCCATTCCATCGGTTGCCTTTTAGTTTTGCTGATTGTTTCCTTCACTGTGCAGAAGCTTTTTATTTTGATGAGGTCCCAATAGTTCATTTTTGTTTTTGTTTCCCTTGCTTCTGGAGATGTGTTGAGCAAGAAGTGGCTGCGGCCAAGATCAAAGACGTTTTTGCCTGCTTTCTCCTCGAGGATTCTGATGGATTCCTGTCTTACATTTAGGTCTTTCATCCATTTTCAGCTTATTTTTGTGTACGGTGTAAGAAAGTGGTCCAGGTTCATTCTTCCGCATATTGCTGTCCAGTTCTCCCAGCACCACTTGCTGAAGAGACTGTCTTTATTCCATTGGATATTCGTTCCTCCTTTGTCAAAGATTAGTTGGCCATACGTTTGTGGGTCCATTTCTGGGTTCTCTATTCTGTTCCATTGATCTGAGTGTCTGTTCTTGTGCCATAATCATTGGTTATTTCTAAAAGGTTAATATTGCAAATGAATTTTGAAAGTATTTTCTCAAATTCCCAAAAGTATTGTTACACATTTGGTTAAAATTGTACTAGGTATGTAGATTACTTGTAGAAGATATTATAATTATATGATGTTTGAGTCTTGGTATTTAACCTAAAAGTATATCTCTTCTTTATTCAAACATTTTTGTGTCATAAGGCCATCATTTTTAAAGTAAATTTTATTAATTTCTTTTGGTATTCATTTTTAGCTATTTAACTGTGGTTATTATAAATAGGATACTTTTTATATTGTATGTTCTAACTAGTTAGGGTTTGTACATGGGAAAGCTGTTGATTTTGTATATTAATTTTTATAACTGGTTACCTTAACTCATTTTAAAAGTTTTTCAATTGATCTATGGAGTTTTCATATAATTTGCAAACAAATGACAATCCTAATCTACTTTCAGTATTTACTTTTGTATTTCTATTCCATGTCTCATTGGATTGGCTATCATATCCTTGTTTCTGACTTCAATGGGAATAATTACAATGTTTCATTATAAAGCAAGTTCCTGGCTTTGGTATAAAATACATATTGTTAAATTATCTATTTTAAATTCTTTAAAAGTTTTTAAGGAATGATGCTAGATTTTACAAAATACTTTTCATTATCAGTTGAAACATTCATACAGATACATAATGCCTCTTAATTTTGCTATAGCATTTGTGACATAGTTCTGGGTTCTAATTGTATTTTAGGTATGTATTTTCATTTTCCATTATATCCAGAAGAAGACTAATTTGTAGATTTCTCTTTTGTATTATCAGGTTTTGGTATCACAGCCATTTATTTTAAAACCAGCCTTTTAGCTTATACAAAACAGAGGGATTACTGGTGAAAAGGCCTTGAGGGCAACCACCTGAAATGGCCTTAATGGAAAAAAAAATGCTCACAACACTGTGGTTTGTCTACTTTTGTGAAAATTTCCAACACTCTACTCTTTACACTTTCCTTCTGACTTGAATTTGCATTTGCTTTCTTTCAATGGCAAATAGAGGCAGATATTCTACCTTACCACCCTGATACATCAACCAGAATACTTAAAAAAAAAAATCCTATATCAGAAAATGGGGGAAGGACTAGGGAAAGGACTTCAATCCTTCACTTCTGTCTCCAGTTTGACTGGGCTGGTCTTCTCTATTATTCTACTATTATCTACTTTCACCACTCTATTCCTGCTGTTGCACTTTGGTTTTACGTTGTTTCCCTCAATTTTCTGTTTCCTCTTCTGTGCTTCATTCATCCCACTAGGTACCCTTCAAAACCCAGTTTAAATTCCCCTGCTCCTTAATGTGACTGATCGAGTCCATTCTACCTACCACAGACTTTCTTTCATCTGCTCCTGTACTCAGTTTAGCTGCACATTCTAGCCCTAATCTCAATTTGTTTCAAGAATGCTACTTTTCTTAGGCTCTGTGGTTAGCTCCTTGAGGGCAAGGACCTTATCTCAAAATTTCGCTGTGCATTTTCCATTGTATTTAGCAGTGTGAGTAATTACATTCAGTGCATACTTGCAAGGCATATTTGACTGAACACATACATCACAGTTATTCATTTAGTAAATGAGATAATGAAAACTCGAGTGCTCGCCAGAGGTAAATCATTACTATTAATTCCCTCATTCATCATACATGTACAGCAGCCTCAGGGGTTAGGGAGCCTAGGACTGCAGTTTTAATTTCGCCTCAGATCTCTCCATTTTGGAGCCAACCAAGAAGTTTAGATTCACCTAGGGCTCAATGCTGTCAGTCCAGGACTACATTTACCCCCAGGTCCCCTTCCCGGAGTGGCCCAGGTTACCCTTATACCTCCGAGAATTAACCCAAACTTTTGAAACTCAAATGACAAGATACTGTTTGCTCTTGAATTCAGCAAGACTTCCTTCTTGATTGTTGAAATCCAAATCTGTTTGCAGGAGGGGAATTGCTGCTAGGACATCTACTTTGCCAAGTCGCAATGTGTGGTCCTACATAGAAAATTGGATATTCTCTATTTTATTCGATTACGTTAAACCTTTTAATTTTTTTAACTTTAGGATTATCTTAGTTTCAGAGGAATTTTAACATAAGAATTTACATACTTTCCCCCCCAAAATATGAGTATTTGAGTTTTCCCGAGGGCATGTGGGTTGACGCAGCGCTGCCAGCACACCTTTGAAGATCACTTTACAACTGTGGGAAAACTCACCGAGCTGTTTTCATTGACCCCGCCATTTCCAAGTTGCTATATTGCTGCAGGGAGCTGGCAGAGCCCAGCCCTTTCTCTCTCTCCCCTCTTCTCCTCACCCTTTCAAAGCCCAAATCCGCCCGGTGAGAGTATGGAAACAAGGCTGGAAGCAAGGGAGGGCAAGGTGGGGGAGGGGTCTCACTTCGATTCACAGGGAAAGAGCAAGCAGTTAGACATTTTTCACTCTCCCCTCACACTCCCCAGGGCCATAAAGTTCTGTTTCTGAAGTTGGAAGTGCGGGGGCGGTCGGCGGCGTTTTCGGCTTGGCCTAAAAGTAGGAGTCCACCGTGCAGGGGCTAGGGACTTGGCCGCCCGGCTATCAACCTGAGCTTCTGGTTAGCCAGAACGCTAAAAGCCAGGCCCTAGGCACCGGTTGTCAGGGGAACCGGGGCGCTGGTCTCCCCGGCGACCTCGTCCATGGGGGAGGGGGGCGGGGCTGGATGCCTGGCAGGCCAATGAGGCGGAGGGGAGCGCAGGGTCGCCGATCGACGGTGCTCCTAGAGCCCGGGAAAAGGCTTGAGTGACAGGGACGGGGGCGGGGCCGTGCCGGCTGCCCGAGGTGGAGCCAGAGCTGTGCTAGTAGCTCCGGCGGCCGCGGCGCGGCGAGGGTCACACACCATGGTCGCGGCCCCTGGAGACCGGCTTGCTGGCGCGCAGCACTCCCTAGCTCCCCGATCTGCCTCAGCCGTCTCGGCAACGCTCGGAGCCGGCTGCAGGCGTTGAGCCGCCCCCCGCCGGAGGATTTTGGCGAAGCTCTAGGAGGCGCGCACAGGACAGGAGCGCAGAGAGGGTGCGCCAGCACTCGGGGGTCAGGCGGTCGGTCGGGGTCGCCGCCGGAGGGGTGTTTCCGAGGCGTGGAGGAGGAGGAGATGCTGCTCCTCTTCTCCCCCTCCCCAGGCTCCTTCTTCAGCTACTTCGGCCCACGCCCGCAGCCGTTTGGCGGAGAAGAGGTGGTGGCTCTCGGCGCCCCAGGCGGCTGCCGGCGGCCCGCCCCAACGCTGCGTCCCCTCAGCCCTCGCCCCGCGCTCCAGTAGCAGGACCGGGTCTCCGGACGAGCGGGTAAGGACGAGAGCAGCCCTGGGCTCTGCTGGGGATATGCAGAAGTGCAGAACAAAGTACACCACGCTCCCTGTCCTCCTCCTCTCTCGGCTTCTGCTCTTGCCCCTGCAATCAACTCTTCTGTTGCCCAGCTGGGAAAGGAAGTTTGCTTTGGTCTTCGTGGTGGGGTGGCTGGCGTGGGGAAGGAGGAGGCGAAGTTTCACTGTGAATTCTCTAGATCCACCTTCTCGGCCGGATTCCTGGGAATGAAACCCCAGAGGGGGCGTAAGAATAGGTTGTGGGGTAGTAGGGAGTGACATCGCCCCATCCTGCTAGTACAGCTCTGCTCTGTGCGTGCTGTGGGAAGGGATCCCGGAGTCTGTTTCTAATTTCTGTAAATGACTGTGGACATGGTGTGGTTAGAGGCCGCCCAGAAGAATGTGTATATGTAAGGGCTTAGAGAAGAAGGGGTGGGAAGGGGGGAAGAGGGGGCAGAGGGAGAGACACTGCCTGATGCAAGCTCTTTTATTGCTTTTCTCTCCGTGTCCCAGTTAAATACCGCCCCCCGCCCCCCCCTGCCCGGCCACTTACCCGGCCTTTGCTCATTACATGATACTTAGTACAAAAAGCTGGAAAGCTAAAGTTTGCGAAAGTCGAGAAAGTTCTTAAAAAGTTTAATTGTGAATATACTGGAGAAGGGGGAATGGAGAGAACTATTACCACTAAAATAGAGTTGTAGCAATGCAGTTTTCATTTGCTTTACACATATGTGATTGACACCTCCACACACTTCCAACTAATCTCTTCGACGGCCTTGTGTCATGTTCGTTTAATTGCATCTTTGAAACAACAAACGCGGTGACTTCATAGGGAGCTGCCTGGAGCGGAGTTTACCTCTCAGAAAATGGGGCAATCGGGTTTGTTTTCAAGGCGGGGACCTAAACAAAATGTAGGACACCTGATCTGTGGGATGAAGGGCGCTGGTAACTAATTAGCAAGATTTTAAAATTTACATCTACAGAGTTTTACTAAACGTTGGGAAAATTTAGAAAAGTTGCTGTATTATGAAACAAGTGTTGGTATTTCCCCAAATTTGTGATGACCGGGTTGGCAGGATCAAAGTGAAAACTTGCTACCTGCTCACTGGTTGCTTCTGGGTGGTGCTTTGATAAACATTATTTCTCCCTTTAATATCATTAGCATTTTTATTCAGTTTATGCTTGTATTGATTCAGTGAGTTCACACAGAGGCGAACTAACTGCTTTATTAACCAACCCTAAATTTATTGTACTTTTTTATAATAACGTTGTGTTCTGACTTTGATGTCCTAGAGGCTTTGTATGCGTGGGGGAGAGGGTAGGATGGAAGCTGGAATTAAAACTAGAAAAGTATCTATGGTTAGTTATTAAGAAAAGGGTTTAATTTGTAGTGACTTTCACTTTTACAATTAGAGAATTATTTCTTTTACCATTGTGTACGTTTGTCTTTTGAATTGACATTTGCCCCACCAAAATTTTTACTTGCATGTAAAGCCTACTTAGTTTTTGGAGGGTGATTACTAGCATCCAAAAATATTTATAAGTAACTTTTCATGTCACAAGTAACACACACACATACACAAACTGTTAAAACCAATGTCAATTTAAAGGATGAATTTTGACACTATGATTGGGGTCAAAAGTTGTAGAACTTACATTATCTTTTTCTGGAGGCGTGCCTCAAATGCCGGGAATGAGTGTGAGAATTGGCTAATCAGTTGTTTCTGGGTAGATAGGTGTCATTCTTTAAATGAATGGAGTTTATGTATCCTTTATTAAAAAAAAAAAAAACAAACAGGTCAAATCCTTGCTTTATTCCACTTTTAATAGGCTAAGGACTGGATGGGGGAGTCTTGTAGCTTCTCTTGTATCAATTGAGTATATTTTTTTCTAGCTCATCTTCTTACCCAGCCTTAAACATACTGGGGAGAAAGGTTGCTGGGGATTAAGCTACTGCTGCTGTTTTCTCTTTGACAGAGTTTGTAATTTTTAAATAAATTATGAAACATGTTTTGTGGTATAATTAAGTAGTAATTAATACCATTTGAAATGGAAAAGAAACACTGCCATACACCAAGCCAGTGCATTTAGGAGTTAATCCTGTCAACATATTCTTATTTTGGAACAGGCTTTGGAAGAAGTCTGTGCCATTAATTAGAACAGTGAGTTGAAGGTATTCTCCTTTCTGGCCTCTGATGTAACCAAATGTGACTCATTTGAGTTAATGTCACTTTACAAGGTAGGGGCCTGAAAACGGAAGAAAGATCTTGAGTCTTGGGATAGAAGGATTAGTGCTGTTGGGAAGGGTGAGGACCTCTGTTCTGGATTTACCTTCTTTTTTTTTTTTTTTTTTTCCTCTGAGAAGTTTTCTGCCTTAATTTGAAAATTGAGGGAGCGCCCGGGTAGCTCAGTCAAACATCCAACTTCAGCTCAGTTCATTGTCTTGTGGTTTGTGAGTTCAAGCCCTGCGTGGGGCTCTGTGCTGACAGCTTAGAGCTGGAGCCTGCTTCGGATTTTGTGTCTCTCTCTCTGCCCTTACCTTGCTCATGTTCTGTCTTTCTCTGTCAATAATAAATATTTTTTTAATAAAAAAAAAAAGAAAAAGAAAATTAAGATGCATTGAACAACTCAGGAACCGAGTTTTTAAAACATTGTTTTCATGAGTAAATTAATGTAAGACTTTCAATGACCTAGGATAAAATAAGAGTTCCTTACTCACTGTAAATATGATCATATCAAAACTGTGGTCTGTAAACTGCCCTGTGAGGAGTTCCTGTAATCTTGGAGTGGAGGAAAAAAGGATTACAGCCTTTTAAAAGTCTTTAAAATGAAATGAAATAATAAAAATGAAAAAATAAAATGAAAAACTCTTTAAAACCCCTATCTTATTCCTGTTTAGTGTCAGGCGCTGTGCATAAGCGTCTTGTTCTATCCTGTCCAAAGAATGTGTGACTATAGCTAATAGCTTATGAGACAGTAGGAGATCAGTTGTTTTAAGTTCTTAGGATAAGAGGCAGCAAGGTATAGATTTGAAGCATCGGCAAAGCTGTTTTCCCCAGGGTTTGCTATCAGATACTTAGATAATGCGGGAACAGGGACTGGTTTAAGTACCTGTTTAAGTGTGTTTGCCTTCTCCTTTGCTCTACCACTGAATGCTGCTTTTTCTTTTTCTTTTCTTTTGTTTGATTCCAGTGTGAAAATTTACTGCAACAAACTTCCTCAGAGAGCACCCTCTACTGTAATATATAGAGTGTGGACTTTACTGTTTGATAAACGTGTCCAAATCCTAGAGAATATCTTTAAATTTACCTTCCACATCTGTAAATAAATTAATATCTACCTCCCAGCATATGTTGAGGATGAAATTAATAATATACACAAAAGTGGCGAGGGCAAGTTGATAGTCAATATTTAGTTTATTTCCTTCCTTTCTAATCTCTTTTACATAATTGAATAACATTCAGTAATCACAAAAATTTATGATTGTAAAACCCAAATTATTTATGAATGTTTAGAATGTTAAGCTCATATTTAGCCCCCAGGTGTTTTGACCTGCATCTGGGTTGTTAAAGGCTGCCCTCTTTGCCTACCAGCAAAGAAATGTCTTCAGTCGCATATTGCATCTATGCATAATAAATAATTTCTCATTTTCTTTCTAGTTTAGTAATTCTCAACTCTGGCTGCATGTTAGAATCTCCTGGGTAGCTTAAAAAATTTTTTATGTCCAGGACTCCACCCAGACCAATTAAACCAGAAGCCTGGGGAGATGAGACCCAGGCATCCATATTTTTGGAAGTTTACTAAGAAATTACAACATGGAGCCAATTTGTGAACCAATATTCTAGTCCTCCCTAGAAGGTGAGTATAGAAAATTTGATTCCCACAAATGCAACAACGTTTTTATGTTGTGTGGCATAGTCCTTTCCTCTTTATAAATCAGAAAAGTAAAAACAAAAAAACAAAACAAAACAAACCCAAAACACTTATGTTTCAGAAACATCTGTGTATATGTCTATCTACAGGATTTATACTATTTGAATCAGAGTTTAAGGTACAAATCCCTCTACTTCCTTAGTGCTTCACTGTCCGATGTAGTAGTCCCAGCCATGTATCACTAAATTTAATTTAATTAGATGCAACTTAAGATTCAATTTCTCATTCCCACTAGTCACATTTTCAGTGCTCAGTAGTCACTTGTGGCTAGAAGCCACTATATTGGACAGCTCAGATACAGGACATTTCTGTAATCACAAAATTCTGTGTTACCTGAAGGTTTTAAAAATTTTTAATTTTTATTGTAGTATAGTTTGCACACTACCTAGAGATTTTCAAATTTATATTCCATTTCTCATCATCTGAAATGGGTGTGTATATAAATATAGTCATTTCCTTCAGATTTATCATTTTAAATATGTTATTTTTGATACTTTTTTTCTAATAAGGAGAAATACTGCACGTTTGATGCTTATATTACGTCTCTTCTCAGTCTGCTATACCTAGTTGTAAGAGTTTCCTTTCCAAAGTTAACTGAGGGGTGGAACTTTAGTGTCCTTGTGTGTATTATTTGTATCAGTAAGTCCTGGATCAAACCAGTGGCTTAATTGCCCTTGTGTACTACAACAGTTTCAAATCTGAAAATAAAGTCCATCATTTCACCTGAAGTGTTGGAATTTGATTCAAGGATTTTCAAATCCTTGGTGAAGGTTTCTTTTTCTCTTTTAGATATGGAGACCCTTAGTTGTCATATAATATGATTGAATTTTCCAAGAGAAAACCATCATATTAGTTTCAACATGAACATACAGAGGCATGAGAGATTTTATGTTTTTCCCATAAGGGAAAGCATCCCCTTCAACAAAAATGAAGTTCTTAAACTATTTGAGGTGATTGGAAGCTAACACTGTGTCATGAATTTTAATGGTGTTTGCCACTTGTTAACTACTGATGGGCAGCTTAGAAGAAACAGTAATGTTCCATCTCACCTGTCCTCCCCGCCTCCTTAATACATCTAAAAAAAAAAAAAATCAGTTTTCTTTATTGCTTTAGTGTGTAAGTAGACAAGGAATCAAATTATTTTCTTTCTTTTTTTTTAAGGTTTTTTTTTTTTTTTAATGTTTGTTTATTTTTGAGAGAGAGACAGAGACAGAGACAGAGCACAAGCAGGGGAGGGGCAGAGAGAGAGGGAGACACAGAATCTGAAGCAGGCTCCAGGCTCCAAACTGTCGGCACAGAGCCCCATGCGGGGCTGGAACTCATGAACTGCAAGATAATGACCTGAGCCAAAGTTAGACACTTAACCTGAGCCACCCAGGTGCCCCCAAATTATTTTCAATTAAAAGTATTCTTTTTTTTTTTTCTCCTGCAGGTAGATGGTACTTTTGTTTTTTTATAAACACATGCTTTTTTACCTACTCAGATCAGACAAGTTGCATCCAGAACATTGAGAGTTATTTTGTTGAAAGGATGCCTGGTGGAATATTTTGTATACAATATCATTTTAATGCTTTTCCACTTAGATCTTTTTTTTTTTTTTATGTTCATTTTTGAGAGAAAGAAAGCAGGAGCCAGAGAGGGTGGGAGAGAGTTGGAGCAACAGATGATCTGAAATGGACTCTGCGCTGATAGCAGAGAGCCCAATATGGGGCTTGATCTCACGAACCAAGATCTTGACCTGAGCCAAAGTCTGTTGCTTAACTGACTGAGCCACCAAGGTGCCTTTCCCCTTAGTTCTAATGTAGCCCGTGGAACAAAAAATGAAACATTCTTGTTGAATACCTTAAATTAAGGTTACAGTGACTATATAACCTGAGAATGTGGTATAAATATTCAAAGTTGGTGTTTTTTGTCTGCTTCTTTTTTTTTTTGTTTGTTTTTTTTTTGGAAGAAAGATAAAGCCTGGGAATTTTTTTTAAATAAGGGAGCCTTTTTAAGAAATTTAGTTTTTGTCAGTACTGCTAAGTATTACTTATGCACTTTTTCTAGAGAAGTATAATTTTTAAACTAAACATATAAACTATGAGGAGATGAATATTTTAGGTCTTAGGGCAATCGGATATATCTTCTGGAGAATATAACGTAATTCAGTTTTGAAGTAAAAATAAATAATAAGTATTTTGGTACAGAAATTTCCCTTATTGTAAGGTTTTGATTTATTCTCAATGTCTTTCATATTCTTGTGCTGAGGTGTAATTTTATGGAATTATTTGAGCATAGTATTAATTCATCCTTCACACAATCTGTTTTAATTTAATTCTGATGTTAGTGTCTATACTTAGTTTAAGGAATGAGCTTCAGGCAATGATTCAAATATAATGTATTTCAGTTTTCTAAGTGCTGTGTGAAATTTACCAAGGCTAAATTGAATTATAGCTACACTCCATGAAAGCTTGAATAGGTGTTTTGTTAAAACAGAATACAAAACAAAACCCTGAAAATTAAAAATATATGTATATATAATAAATATAATAGAAACTTTAGTTCAAGAATGTTCAGTTTTCAAATCTAAGCTAGGTAAAAACTGTATTGTAGGTATGTACCATTCAGTTGAGTTCAATCAGAACTTCAAAATTCTGGCTCTACTTTGAGGTGTATACAAATGAATAGCAAATTGGAAATGTGTTATTACACAGTACCCAGCAATACTGTTACTTTAGTTATAATTCAACTGGACATATTCTCCAACACTCATATGATATAGTTCTTCAAGTTACAATGAGAAATCTAAACTCTTCTCCATTATTAAAATTTACTAGGAATTTCCTTTAATTTTTAAGTAAAAAAATATTTTAATGTGGTCACATAATATATCATACTCATTGTGTAACTGAAGACCAAACTGAGCTATGTCTTTAAAGTAAGATTTTATCTGAATCTTTCTCAGTGTTTATGTTAGTACACCAAGACTTCTAACTTCAAAGGGATTTTAAGATTGTATTGAGATACTAAGATTTAATTGAAAAATGAGTAATACTGTTCTTCTATCTAAATGGATACTAAAGAATCACTTTTGGTGAGCCAAGCTAGCTGAGTGTTTTTCTAGTACCAGTATTGATGAATCTGGACCAATCTGACCACATTCAGATGGGATGCCCAGCTCCCTTTTTAATTGTTCTTTATTCAGTAAATATATATTGAATTCCTATTTTCTGCCAGACCCTCTGCAAGGCACTGGTGGTACACAGAAAGGACACATTTCTAAGACAGCAGATAAATGGAGTAGTCTCTGGCCACATAGCTTTAATTACTCGAATTCATGCCACTGAGTCCATCTAGTGACAGGATATACTGACATAGAACAGCTGTGAAGATAAAATTAAATGACATGTAAAATTGCCTTATAAAATCCCATAGACGCATGTATACCTATTTAAGTATATATGAATTGTTTTTAGATGCTACTGTGCATGATGTTGACCACTTCTGCTTGATTTAGAGAGACAGAATAGCATGGTATAGCATAGACTCTGGAGCTAGACTGCTTGGGGTTTGATTTCTGACTATGATTTAGTTTGTGTAAGTTTTTTTTTTTAATTAAAAAAATTTTTTTAACTTTATTTATTTTGAAAGAGTGAGAGGGAGCACGAGCAGGGGAGGGGCAGAGATAGAGGGAGAGAGAGAATCCCAAGCAGGCTCTGTGCTGTCAGCACAGAAACAGACACGGGGCTCGAACTCACAAACCGTGAAATCATGACCTTAGCTGAAATCCCGAGTCAGATGCTTAACCAACTGAGGCACCCAGGCACCCCTGTGTAAGTTTCTTAACCTTATTGTCCTTTAGTTTCCTCATCTGCAAAATGAGGATGATGATCAGACCGCTTTCATGGGATTGTTGTAAGGACTAAATGAGTTCGTACATGTAAGCACTTAGAGCGGTGCCCATTGCATACTAAGTATTTAGTAAATATTAGCTATTATTATTTGTGATATACTTTTGATTTATCGGTTTGTTTTTCGGTTGTTTTTTTTTTTCTTTTTTTTAGCACTGGGTAAAGGTAATATGTGAACTTAAATATGCTTTTTTGTTTCAAATTTTATGGCCCTACTTTGTTCCTTGGACTGCATGTTTCTTCCACTCATTGTTTGGGCTCGTTGGTATATATAACGTGTGCCTGATTTTTACACAGTTAGTGGAACTTATAAATGTCATTCCTCTCAAACTACTCATTTTTAGAACAATATATCTCCTATTTTGAGTTACTTTTAAAGTGTATAGTGTGTTGTTTTTAACTTTTTTTTTTTTAATGTTTATGTATTTTTGAGAGAGTGCATGAGCAAGTGGGGAAGGGGCAGAGTGAGAGGGAGACCAAGGATCCAAAGTGGGCTCTGCGCTGTCAGCAGAGAGCCAGATGCAGGGCTCAAACCCTTGAACCCTGAAATCATGACCTGAGCTGAAGTCAGATGCTTAACCAGCTGAGCCACCCAGGTGCCCCTAAAACTATGGCATGTTTCTTTGAATCTCCTTTTTAGTGGCACATCTCTTTAAGAGTATTTTGATTCAGTTTAATAATAGATTTATTCTTATTTTAGAAAGGTGAGCATGTAAGGAGGATAATTTGAATTAAAATGAAAAATGCTTATAAAATAAGGAGTGATTTTTAAAATATGGCTCAAAGCATAATTAGAAAAGAGAGTCCCAAAAATGTTTCTGATATCATTATGTTTGAGGACAAGTGTATGTATCTTTCCAAAATATCTATTTTCAAAGATAACACTCTCAGATATATAAATTCTAGTATAGTTAAATGTACATGTTCACAGTCTCACAAACAGTTATTACCTAATATTCGCAAATCTTGTGTGTCCTCTGGGAGTGTTGTGTAGCATAACCTAAAATTCTTTAGAATGTGTTTGTGGGCATACTTCCCCACTAATCCTGTGAACGCTTTTAGAACTTTTAATATACTGATATACCTTATGACTCTCCCAGATGATGTCATATGTGTAATTTTTCATTTATTTGGCAATAACTACAGAATTTATAGTACATGTCTTAGCATCACTCATAATAGAGGCACTGATTTGGGAAAAATGCTCCCTGAGGTATTCTTTGTGTTTGTCCTATCCAAGACCACTGCAATGAATTACTTGTTCTGTTTTTTCTAATTAGAAGTTTCATTGCATTGCTAGTACAAGAGACCTGAATACAGTGTACAGTGTAGGATGGCCTAAAGAAGGGCAGGACTTACTTTTCTCTAACATATCACGAAATCCAGCCATAATATTCCAGGGTAAGTATGGCACTTTCAAGACATGGCAGTGAACCCAGACATCTTTTTTCTTCTCCACCTCCTTGGTGCATGGCTTTCATCTCAAGATGGCCTGTGGTCACAAAATGACTGCCAGCATTCTACTCAAAATGCACTGTGTTTCCAGGCAGACAGAATACAGAAGAAATGGCAAAAAAAGGTGTGCCTTCCAGATGAGTCAGATTCTTTCAAAAGTTTTCTTGAAAGCCCTACCCAGTGGCTTCTGTTTATATTGGCCACCCCTACTTGTAAGGGAAGCTGGGGATTCAAGTTTTTTGCCGGATACTTGGCTATTCCAAAACTAATTAAGGAAACTAGATATTGGGGATTCGATTATTGTTCTTGCCAGAGTTCCCAACATCTGATGTCCATTTGTTTCCAGTTTAGTGGAATTTTGCTGAAGTTTACATAGATAAATTATAGACCATATGCTAGCTTTTGTGGGGGGATGGATGGGGACTTTGTTTTATTGACTTACAGGTTGATATCTAACACATAAATAATGCTAATTAAAGTGCCTTGACCCAGAGGATATTTAAGAAACTCTATTTACTGTCTGTGCAGGCTGGATCATGGCCATTAAGATTATTTGGTACTTTTATACTTTGTATTGTTTGATATTTAATTCCTTGTGATAATATGTCTTCATTCATACGACTTTTAAAAATCAATATTTGACCTACCATTGAAATTTTAAATTGAGTTATTGTTAATCTTTAGCAAAACAAAATTAATGTATTTATATTCATTTTTAAGTGTTCAGCTTTTGTGAAAACTATAGCTAGTGTCATTTATTTATTCACATCCAGACATGAATTAGGTGGTATAGTGTAGTAGAAAGAGCACATAATTTAAATTTAGATAGTCTTTGGTTTGTATTTAGCTCTTTTAGTAATTAGAGTTGTTTTGGATAAGACATTTAATCTTGGATCTGATCCATAAAATGGAAATAGTAATATCTATCTCATAAGGTTTTGTGCATTTCTTCCTGAGTTATTGCACATACAGGTTATTGCCCACTGATTCACTTTACAAAAATTCTTTACCTTTCACTTCCCTCTTCAGCTGTGTATATATTGGAGGAAATAGCAGCCAGACGTATGATGAATAATCATTAGACAAAAACATAGTTTATCTCTTTATCACCCAAATATTAGCCTCTCTAATATACATTGTCTTGATTATGTCATTGACTATGTCTTGGGTATCAGATTGGTTTTTATGTCTGATCTTTTTAGACATGGTAGCTACATATAGGTCATGTTAAGACAAAAATATTTAATATTTTAAAGGAAATAAAATGGGCAAATCTGCCATATCCCTTTGAATATGTGGAAAATTTGGAAGTTGGTAGAAAAGAATATCGACAGGATTATCTGACTATTGTTAAAATAGTAACAATTAGAGCTTAGTTTTTTTTAGGAGGGGGTTAGAAATGTTTTATAAGTAGTATAAATTTATTTTTGTCTTGAATGTCTTTTGTTTCTTGTCTAAACGAATTATACAGTTGTCAAGTATTTACTCTGTGTTCAGAATTTTTTTCTGTATTTTTGAGAAATACTGAAAAATAAAAGGAAAACGGTTCTTACCAAAATACCTAAAATCTACATTAAAAAAATGTATGTAGGAAACCATTATATTATAAAACACTGAATAAGTGCAATAAAAGTTTTAAGGAAGAAAGTGTGGCATGATTCACTCAGGTTCACTTGGGGGCCAGAGCCTGAGCTGGTTGGAAGACGTTAGTAGATAGGTGTCTGGGAATGAGGATTGTGAATCAACAGAATAGAAGATTTGAGTGAGTGAATTCAAGAGAGAGGAAATGTTTAAAAAGTGCTGAAGATGGCATGTGAAAGTGAGGAAAGTATGGAGCTGGGGAAGGAAGTGTCTAAAGAGTAAAAGAGCTAGGAAAGTGTAATGTTGAAGAAAAGTGCATTAGGGGAGTCTGTCAAGGGAGTACGTGACTAATAGTGCCAGATGCCACAGGGATCCAAAGAAAGATGACTGGAGAAAAGCAAAAGAAAAAGAATGGTATGATCAGCTGAATATTATTACCTTCAAAAGAAGCATTTTACTATACTGATAAGAAGGGGAGGGAATAGCAAGGAAATTAAAATGGAGGATAGCATTTGGTGGCAAAACAGATGAGATTTGGATGATATAAGAGATTTCATAGGTAAGAAAAAAATTTAGTTGCAGGATTGAAGATGGTAAAAGAACAGATTCTGTAAGATTAAGTGATTTAAAATACCAGAAAGGGTGAAACAGTAATTTCCTCTAGATGGGAAGGAATGAGCCCTAGGTAGAATTGTTAGCATTAGTCATAAGGAGAGCGATTTTTCTGTAAGATTGAAGGGAAGGCTATGAAGATAGATGTGGGCCTATTGATGAATAGAAATGAAAATAAGGTTGTGTAGGAGGTTTCACACTTAACGCTGTTATCTTCAGGAAGTGCTGTCAGAGGCAAGGTTACCTGTTTTTAAGTATGATTTGGGTAGTGGTGAAGAATTGGAGATTTGAGGAGAGAGGTAAAGGTTAGAAATCACGGTTAGGAAAGTGATGGGAGATTAATAAAGGACTTATAGGTCTTATCAGTTTAAAGTTGAATAATTTGAACAGTGATGGGCTAAATCTGCAGAAAATGGAAAGTAATGATAGGTATTAATGTAGTCTGTGATGTTCAACTAGAATATGAGACTTAGAATAATGAGGAAACCTCACCGAGGCTGGGAAGATTGGGTCAAATGGGAAGTAATTTTTTATCAGCTCTTACTGGGCTTGCTCAATGAGTCAACTATTGATTGATTGGAAGGTATTTATCATTTGCTATCTGCCACTTTAACCAAATAAGCTGACAAAGGATATTAACTCTGTAACGTGTAATTTTCAATTGAAAGTGCTATGTAGACTAGTTACTGCTTGATTTGCTAAATCTAAGATTGGGGATTATATTTAAAATGAACTATCTCAGCTATAAATTCAGAAAAAGTGTTTAAATAAGAATCCATTTCTGTTGTTTAGTATTCTGCTATAATAGTTGGATTATTTTTTTGCCACTAGTGTAACTTTCCTGTCAGCTTGTATACTTAATTATTATGATGATAGTTACCAATAGGATTCAAAACTTAAAATTATTTAGAAATGTCTGCAGATTGCTTTGGCTATAAGAGATTTTTTAATCCTCTTCTTAGAAGTTAGCATTATCATTGGCAGATATCAACCCCTAAAAAGTTTAGCAATAGACTCTTCTTTCCATTTTCAATACAAGTAAATGTTTTATCTGCTATATCAAGTGTGATGTAGGGAATGCAATTCAAAAATGTATTTAGTATTTTACCAACTCAGAACTTTATTCTTTAATTTCTGAAACAACATATTACTAAAACTCTTGGCTATTTCCAAATAGTTGGTTGATTGCCTAAAGTCACCTAGTTGATTGTTAAGTAATAGCAAAATTTGGTGTAGGCCTCTAAAAATAGTGTCTTAGCTGGCCAAATCATTTAAAGGATTAATTGTCATTGCCTTGATTAATAAAGTGTACATAGTGGTGGCTGCCGCCTTTTCCTTTTCTGTGCTTTTTATAAACTACCAAATAGTTCTAAGGGAAAAAAAAGCTAGAATTAATATTACTCTAGCTTATAAATTAGTTCACTAGATGCTAGTTTGCTTAGCATCCTTGTAAGTATATTTGACCTTTAGTTATGTGAAAAAATCTTAATCAAGAATTTATTCTGTCTTAAGAGAAATAGTTTCAATAACGTATGATATAAACAGTGAAATTCATTTCTTATGATGCCGTTAAAACTATTATTTAATCTTTAAAAAATTATTTAAATACTCTTTATTACCCTAATGACAGACATTACAAAAATTTTCATATCTTTATTTTTTTTTATTTTTTAAATGTTTTATTTTATTTTTTGAGAGAAAGAGAGAGTGAGGGAAGGGGCAGAGAAAGAGCAAGACACAGAATCTGAAATAGGCTTCAGGCTCTGAGCTGTCAGCACAGAGCCGATGTGGGGCTCGAACCTATGAACCGTGAGATCATGACCCAAGCCACAGTTGGACGCCCAACCAACTGAGCCACCTCCTATCTCTCTTTTTGACAACTAGCTTTTTAGACTGAACAATATTTTTAAAACTAACTATATAATTTAGCAGTATGTAGATATGCATCTGTGCCATCATAATCTAGAGATTAAGCCAATAATTGATACACAAACCACACACATATATATTTATGATGTCTTTGAAACCACCTAAACATTGAACATTAAAAATGTTTAAATGACAAGATGCTGTTTGTGTGTGTATTTACTATGTGCTAGTCACAACTTTAAGAATTTGACACATAGAATATTATTTATTTTGACTATAATCCCATGAAATGTGTGCTATTATTCTTATGTTATAGATGAGAAAACTAAGGCTTTAATGAGCTGTCATAGGTCACACAGCTTGTTGGTAGTGGAGCAGGGATTTGAATCTGTGTCTGACTCCAAAGTTAGTGATCTTAACCATAGCTTCTCATGTGAATAGAATCTTTTAAAATGAGCAATATCAAGAAGGGGCAAAAAAATTATCTCAGTTTGCATAGAAAATGTATAGAAAACTCCACAGTCTGTGTTGGAATCTAAATTTATGAAATTGTGAGCTTTTCAATAACTGTGAGCTTTTCAATAACTGTTCTTGCAATGGTAGTATATTTTCCTTTCAGCTTTTTTCCCCTGAAGGTCTCCTTCTAACCTGTGGTCTTCATAGCATCAAGTTCCTATCAACTGTTATGTAAAGATAATAAAGCATCCTTTTGAAAATCTTTAAAAACTGCTTACATGCTCATCACAGCATTATTTGTAATGTTATAAAATTGGAAACAACATAAGTAGCTTACAGAGGAGGAATGAAGTATTCTAAATCCTTACAATGGAATTTTGTGATCATCAAAAATTAGGTTGGTAAGAGGTTGTTTATAACATAGAAATATGTTAGATAGAAAAAAGATAAAACTTAGTAAATCATAAGTATGGCTATAATTTTTGTTTTGCTTTATTTTTTATGAAAACTTTTTTTCTTACATCATTGAGAGAATATGCATTGCTCATTAAATGAAAAGAATGACAAAGCTAGAACAAGCAATCCTAAAATTCATATAGAACCACAAGAGGCCCCAAATAGCCAAAGTAATTTTGAAGAAGAAGACCAAAGCAGGAGGCATCACAATCCCAGACTTTAGCCTCTACTACAAAGCTGTAATCATCAAGGCAGCATGGTATTGGCACAAAAACAGACACATAGACCAATGGAATAGAATAGAAACCCCAGAACTAGACCCACAAAAGTATGGCCAACTAATTTTTGACAAAGCAGGAAAGAATATCCAATGGAGAAAAAGACAGTCTCTTTAACAAATGGTGCTGGGAGAACTGGACAGCAACATGCAGAAGAATGAAACTAGACCACTTTCTGACACCATTCACAAAAATAAACTCAAAATGGATAAAGGACCTGAATGTGAGACAGGAAACCATCAAAACCCTAGAGAAGAAAGCAGGAAAAGACCTCTCTGACCTCAGCCGCAGCAATTTCTTACTTGATACATCCCCAAAGGCAAGGGAATTAAAAGCAAAAATGAACTATTGGGACCTCATGAAGATAAAAAGCTTCTGCACAGCAAAGGAAACAATCAACAAAACTAAAAGGCAACCAACGGAATGGGAAAAGATATTTGCAAATGACATATCGGACAAAGGGCTAGTATCCAAAATCTATAAAGAGCTCACCAAACTCCACACCCAAAAAACAAATAATCCAGTGAAGAAATGGGCAGAAAACATGAATAGACACTTCTCTAAAGAAGACATCCGGATGGCCAACAGATACATGAAAAGATGCTCAACGTCGCTCCTCATCAGGGAAATACAAATCAAAACCACACTCAGATATCACCTCACGCCAGTCAGAGTGGCGAAAATGAACAAATCAGGAGACTATAGATGCTGGAGAGGATGTGGAGAAACGGGAACCCTCTTGCACTGTTGGTGGGAATGCAAACTAGTGCAGCCACTCTGGAAAACAGTGTGGAGGTTCCTCAAAAAATTAAAAATAGACCTACCCTATGACCCAGCAGTAGCACTGCTAGGAATTTACCCAAGGGATACAGGAGTACTGATGCATAGGGGCACTTGTACCCCAGTGTTTACAGCAGCACTCTCAACGATAGCCAAACTTTGCAAAGAGCCTAAATGTCCATCAACTGATGAATGGATAAAGAAATTGTGGTTTATATACACAATGGAGTACTACGTGGCAATGAGAAAGAATGAAATATGACCCTTTGTAGCAACGTGGATGGAACTGGACAGTGTGATGCTAAGTGAAATAAGCCATACATACAGAGAAAGACAGATACCATATGTTTTCACTCTTATGTGGATGCTGAGAAACTTAACAGAAACCCATGGGGGAGGGGAAGGAAAAAAAAAAAAAAGAGGTTAGAGTGGGAGAGAACCAAAGCATTAAGAGACTCTCAAAAACTGAGAACAAACTGAGGATTGATGGGGGGTGGGAGGGTGGGAGGGTAGGTGATGCGCATTGAAGAGGGCATCTTTTGGGATGAGCACTGGGTGTTGTATGGAAACCAATTTGACAATAAATTTCATATATTAAAAAAAATGAAAAATTAGTCTATTTTTTTAGTCTTTGTGTATTTAAAATTATTAAAAATTGTTTTAAAATGCATTTAATATAATCTTTAATAGGTTGGTCTAAAATAAAACCTCTTTTTCTGAGATATAGATGGTTTTATTTATTTTAGTATTTTTTAAAGTTTTAATTTAAATTCCAATTAGCATACTGTGTTGTTTTATTTTCAGGTGTACAACACAGTGATTCTAAACTTCCATACAACATCCAGTGCTCATCACAAGTGCACTCCTTAATCCCTATCACCTATTTAACACATCTCCCCATCAACCTCCCCTCTGGTAACCATCACATTGTTCTCTGTAATTAAGCGTCTGGCACCCGCCTGGGTGGCTCAGTCAGTTAGGTGTCCAACTCTCGATTTTGGCTCAGGTCATGATCTCACATTTGTGAGATTGAGCCCTACATCGGGCTCTGCACTGGGCATGGAGCCTGCTTGAGATTCTCTCTTCCTCTGCACCTGCCCTGCTTTGCTCTCTCACTTTCAAAACCAAACAAAAGTTTCTTGATTTGCCTTTCTTCCTCTTTTTTCCCCCCTTTGCTAGTTTTTCTTTTAAACTCCACATGTGAGTGAAATCAAATGGTATTTGTCTTTCTGTGACTTATTTTGCTTAGGATTATACTCTCTAGCTCCATCCATGTTGTTGCAGATGGCAAGATTTAATTCTTTTTTATGGCTGAGTAATATTCCTGTGTGTTTGTATGTATCACATCTTCTTTTTTTTTTTTTTTTTATTTTTTTTATTTTTGGGACAGAGAGAGACAGAGCATGAACGGGGGAGGGGCAGAGAGAGAGGGAGACACAGAATCGGAAACAGGCTCCAGGCTCCGAGCCATCAGCCCAGAGCCTGACGCGGGGCTCGAACTCACGGACTGCGAGATCGTGACCTGGCTGAAGTCGGACGCTCAACCGACTGCGCCACCCAGGCGCCCCTGTATCACATCTTCTTTATCAGTCATTGGACACTGGGCTATTGCTCTGTCTATAATTTGGCTATTGTAGATAATCCAGCTGTAAACATCAGTATGCATGTATCCCTTTAAATTAGTAGTTTCGTATTCTTTGGGTGAATACAAAAAGAATACAAATATGAAAATTTTAATTCTAGAAAAGACCAGAAAGAAACAAAAATCCTCCAAATGGTGATATGTAAGGGAAAACCAACCTGTTTTAGGAGTTCAAAGATTAGGTTGTGAGGAGCTTATAACATATAGAAATGTTCTGTTGAAAAACAGATTATATTTTACCTGAAGATTTTTCTTTTAAATATGGAAGAGGCTTATTATAATGCATTGAGTTCTCTTAGCCAATACTTCAGACAACTAGTAAATGTATTTGAGGCTGGGTTATTGTTTTACAAGAATATTTATTTAATAAAGATAATACACACTTATTAAGTGTACTGTTTAATGTAGTAAAAATTTAATTCCTTAAAGCAACCTTAAAATAGATACTATTGTTATTTTCATTTTTATAGGTAAGGAAGCAGAGATAGACATTTGCCTAAAGTAATATAGGTGGTTAAGTGGGAGAGCCAGCATTATGAATCTCTTCAGTCTGCTCCCTTAAGCCTGTTTTCATTTTTTAAAAACGTCTACTTATTTATTTTGAGAGAGAGAGTGCGTGCATGCAGGGCGAGGCAGAGAGAGCGGGAGAGAATCCCAAGCAGACTTCACACTGTCATTGCAGAGCCCCATATGGGGCTTGATCTCACGAACCATGAGATCATGACCTGAGCCAAAATCAGGAGTCAGACGCTTAACCTACTGAGCCACGCAGCCTCCCCATGTTTACATTTTAATAGTGAGAATCATTTATAACTTAGTTCAGGGTTAGAAGTAATGATCTTATTAAGGTATGGTCATTAAGAATTCTTTGACCAACTTGCCATTCCATTCTTAGTGCTTTTAAAAATTGTTCTTTGATTTGTTGACAACTGTTATTTACAGAGTCCCAAACTGTTGGTGACTGCTAACAAAGTTTCTTTTCTTCTCCTTTGAATCAGCTCTTTCAGTAGGCCTGCATGCTTTGTATGTGGCAGTGTAAAAAATATCTGATAGGAGAACTCCAAAAAGGTTTAGTTTATCATGTGGTTTTAAAATTCATTCACAATATTATTGGCTGACGATTATTCTTATTTAGAGATGTAGAATTTTAAAGTATTTTGTGATATAAAATTAAAATCACTTACTAAACTTTTCCCTTAATTGCCTTCACATACTTTTGTTTTCTTTCTTTTTTTTTTTTTTTTTTTGGCACGTAAAAGTTGTATACTGTTCTCACACAATTAGTTTCGGTGATCATGTAGTTCTTTTGTTAAGTAAACAGTTTTGTTGCCCTATGAAGTGGTTGAGTTGTCTAGACTTTAATTATTATCGCAGATAAAGTTTGCTTTCTTAATTTTTAGAATAGATAAAACATATATATTGTATAAGATTTAAAGGTACAAAGATTGAAGAGAAGTCAGCTTTCTATTCCTATCTCCAGGTGCCTTCCCTGGGGTGCTCTGCTGTGTTCTTCATTTTCAGTAGTGTCTCCAAAGCCAGGAGGAAACACTGAGTGATGTGCCAAACTGTTTTAGTCTTTCTTAATGTGAAACATGTACCATTTCAATATGGTACACATTTCTTGAAAAGAATTTATACAAATAAAGTTTTCCTTTTTTATATATTAAATAGTGTGTCTTCATTTTTTTTTTTGCTTTTCTTTTTTTCTCTCAAGTTATGTTATCAGTCAACATTTCTCATACTTTTGGCCTGTTAATTCCCATTCTTTTATTACCAGTTAAAAATATGTTACGGTAATAGCAAACATGAATGACTTATCTCTAATTATACTGTTTTATTTAAGTTGAAAGAAATTTTTTAGCTGAGGTTGACAAAGATTGGGTATAGCTGAAGTTGGATCCTTTTACAGTTGGAAGGGGAACTTAGACCCTATTTCAGTTCTCTTCTTATAAAGCACTGAGGTGCAGAGAAATTCCAATATAGAGATTTTTGGTGTATAGAAATTTGATGTATAGCATTCTTTTTTAAACATGCTTTCTTTTCTAGTTTTCTTGGTTGAAGCATGAATACTGAAAACTAAATACAGAATTACTTTTATTGTGTACCTAAAGTGTACCTAAAGTTCAGACTTTTTTTTTTTTCTGCTTAAGTAGAGTGCATTGGGAGGAAAAGTATGCCAGAGCATAATTTTCTAGTAACATTGTTTTAGTTCTTTGTAATTATGCTTCCTTTTATGTGTACCTTTTAAAACATTGGCAAAAGGTAAGGTGGATTGTGGTTTCTAGATGTGAGCTATATTTGAATTATCAATGAATCTGTTAAAAATAAACATTTTGGGATACTTCCTAGACTCCGCAGGAATCTATAGTTTAAAAATGCTCCCCAGATGCAGTTTTCCTACAATTGGTAGAAAATAAGTACTCTTTTCAATGTATCTTTCTAGGAATCACATCTCCCCTTCAAAAAAATAAAATAAAAATAAAAATAAAAAGATATTTTAGTGATGCTTTTATATGTTTGTTTTCTAAGTTAAAAAGAATGGGTTAATTTGTTAGGATATGATTATACAAGTGCTGGGGGTAGTTGGGGGTGGGGGGAAACGGTAGTGAGTGATGGACACTGTAGTAAACTAAAGGGCTCAGACTCTAGCTAAAAGGGACATCTGCTCCCCACCTTGAGTGCTACCATATCTCTTTCCCCAAGATTTTTGTATGAAGTCTCTCCAATTTGTGAAATTTTCCAATTTATAAATATTGGCTACAAATAACACTTGTGTAAATTTGATATGACCATTACTTTATAGGCCAAATACAACATGTCTGCAGGCTAAAGAAAGTCCATGGACCACTGGCATAAAACCTATGCTGTAGGAATTAAGTACCTTACACTTGCGTGAACTTGCCATATTTTGTTTTGACATTTAAGGGATAATAATAATGCTTCCAGCTATCTGCTTTTACTAATATTTCACCTTAGCATATTAAGTAAGTAAACATTGGTTTTTGTGTAGGAAGTAAGAAAAGAACAAAAGACTATTTTGTAAAATATATAGAAGATAATGTCTGATGTGCAAATGTATCAGATTTTTGGTTTCTGTGATTTTTCTTAGAAAAGTTTTATTTTCAACCCTCTCTCAAGGCCTGCTATTCTTCCTTTTTCCTGCCTCCTCCTACTTGGTATTCAGTATTTCCCTGCTCCTCCCATGAATGTTCTTTTCATTTGCAAAAGTTATAAAAGAAGAAATATCCTTCTTATAGAAACTCTGTAGAATGAAAATCACTTTGTGACTTACTTAGCTGCACAAACTTCTAGACATTCTTCCCCATAGCATTAAAATTCCTTAGGCTTAGTACTATTTCTTTGAAATGTGCTTTTTAAACAGAAGAATGACTGCCTTTAAGGCAGTTAGAGAAAAGACCCACACAGAAACAATCTAAAGAGTCGGCCTCATAACCATGTAAGATTTGACCCCAATCCATCAGGGATTATTGAACTGAGATGCCATTTACAGTGGTTCAGTACGGAGAAATAAACATAATAAGCTAGTGAAACTAACCCTTATAGCCAAGAAGGAATAACAGGGATGGGATTTACTGTCTTGACCATGACAATTAAAAAATGGACAGAATATGTGAAACAGCAATTTTCAAGACACTGGAGATCAAATAGTGATATGCCTGAGAGATGGAAATAAGGGGAGGCTATGATTTCTCAGCTTACTACCTTGAGAGAGTTTCTGGGCTGTGGTGCAAGATATGGAAGCCAAGTAGAGAATGGTAGACTCCCTGCATTCAGGAGATGTTGCTGAAAGTCTAGAAAGACTGAGGCAGCTAGAGTTAACAGAGTACTGGAGAGGGAACAACAGCACAGAGAGAACCCTGAAGATCTACAGAGATCTACCCCTTCAAGTATTAGCCAAGTACTCAATAAGCACAGGCATATGAGGAACCTTCCTAAGCAGACAAGAACCACACAAAAGAATTAGAGGAAACAGTACTTGTGTAGTCCAGCAGGGCCAGGAATACACAAACCAGAAGGGAAAACCTCAGGATTCATGGGGCACTAGGTGGAGTGCACAAAAGAATCTTGTTCCAATAGGGAGTAATAATTAGACCTAGACTGAGCATTGCTCTGGACCAGACTAACAAATCTTACTTAAAAGCTAGACCCAAAAGGATCAAACTTCAAGTTTTCAAGTATTTTAACTTCATTCCTGAGCAAACTCAAGATTTTTTTTAATGTTTATTTGTTTTTGACAGAGAGAGAGACAGAGCATGAGTGGGGGAGGGGCAGAGAGAGAGGGAGACACAGAATCCAAAGCAGACTCTAGGCTCTGAGCTGTCAGCACAGAGCCCAACGTGGGGCTCTAACTCACAGACCATGAGATCATGATCTGAGCCATCCAGGCACCCCCAAACTCAAGATTTTAAATGCTTTTTTTTTTATTTATTTACTATGAGGAAGAGGGAGGGACAGAGAGAGGAGAGAGAGAGAATCCCAAGCAGGCTTCATGCTGTCAGTGCAGAGCCTGACACAGTGCTTGATCCCACCAACCATGAGATCATGAACTGAGCTGAAATCAAGACTCAGCTGCTTAACAGGCTGAACCACCCAGGCGTCCCAAGATTTTATTGTTTACTTATAAACGTATCCAGCATCCAACAAGGTAACATTCACAGTATGTGGTATCCAATGAAAAATTTCCAGGCATGCAAAGAAGTAAAAAAATAAGACCCATAATGAGAAGATAAATCAGTCAAACTGCCCAAGAACTGATACAGAGGTTAGGATTAGTAGATAAATGTATTAAAATAGCTTTATAATAGTTGTAACTGTATTCCATATGTGTAAAAGTTAAGTAGGAACACAATGAACTTCTAAAGATGAAGACTATAATGTCTGAGATGAAAAATACATGGGATGGGCTTAATGGCAGATTAATTTTACTGAAGGAAAGATTAGTGAGTTTGAAGACATACCAGTATAAATGATTCAAAATGGAGCACACAAAGAAAGGAAAATAATTTAAAAAAATGAACAGAACATCAATGAATTGTGGGATACTTCAAGTGACCTAATACACATTAAATTTGAGTCCCTAAAGGAGAAGAGAAAGAAAGCCTGCTGGGAAAAAAATTTTTTTCAATAAGTAATGGCTTAAACTTTTCCAAGTTTAATGAAAGCTGTAGACACTCAGATTCAGAATCTCAATGAACCCTAGCATAGAAAACATGAAGATTGTACCAAGGCACATCATATTCAAATTGTGATAAAAAGAAAATCTTAAAGGCAGCCAAAGAAAAAAAGACACATTCCATATGAAGAACAAAGATAAGGATGGCAGTATATTTCTGGTCAGAAACCTTACAAACAAGAACATCAACATTTTTTACTGAAGAACTTTATTGTACAGCAATATCTTTACTGAAAGAAACTGTCAACCTAAATCTCTACCCAATGAAAATCATTCAAGAATAGGTGAAATAAAGACTTTTTTAGAGATATAATAGCTGAAAGAATTCATCACCAACAGAGCTGAACTACAAGAAATGTTGAAGTCCTTCAGGCAGAAGGGAAGATCCAAAAAATAACAAAATGATAAACCTAACTGTATTAGTAATCACGTTGAATGTAAATTACTTAAAACCCCAGTTAAATGCCAGAACTTGTCAGATTGGATTAAATAATCCCGAGCCAACTACATGCAAGAAAAGATGTACCATTTTGACTAAAACTGGCTATATTAATTAAAAACAGTTTTTTTAAAAAAAGAAAACTGGCTATATTAATATTGGACAAAGTTTATCTGAGGACAAAGAATTTTACCAGGTTAAAAAAAAAATGCTGCTTCATAATGGCGGTGAGATCAATATATCTAGCAGATATAACAAGTCTAAACATTTATGCACCTAATAACAGAACTCCAAAATACACAAAGCAAAACAACTGTGAGAAGATGTTGAAAAATCTACAATTATAGTTGGAGATTTCAGTGTTTCCCTCAATAGCTGCCAGAACAAGTAGAAAATCAATAACATATAATACTTTAACAACGCAATCAACTAACATGACGTAACTAACATTTATGAAACGCTTCACCCAACAATGGCAGAATATACATTCTCTTTAGTGCACACAGTATATTCACCAAGTTAGTTCTTATTCTGGATCATAAAAGAAGTTTTATTGCATTTAAATGTGATCAAGTCATACAAAGCATCTCTGGAAAATCCTCAAGTATTTGAAAACTAAATAACACTTCTAAAAAAATCCATGGCGAAAAAAGAAGAAATGAGAAAGTACATTGTTTGTATACAAATGACAACATGATATGTCAGAATGTGTGGGGTGTAATTCCTGAAGCAAGACCTAAGGGAAATTTTATAGCACTAAGTACCAATAATAGAAAAAAAAGTCTCAAACCAGCTTTCACCTAGATAAAGGAGCTAAGTAGTTAAGTAGCAGAAAAGTAAGTAGAAGAAAGAACAAAGATCAGAGGAGAAATCAAAAAGAAAACAAAAAAAACCCAGAAAATTAATGAAACCTGAAGTTTCTTCCTTGAGAAGAGCTATTACATGTATAAACCTCTAGCCCAACTGATCAGGAAAAAGAAAAGACTCTTAATTACCAGTATCAAGAATGACAGAGGTGACATCACAACAGCTTCCGCATTTATTAAAAGAATCATAAAGGAATATTATCAACGATTTTATGCCAATAAATTCAGTAACTTAGATGAAATGGACAATGCTTTGAATAATCTACTGAAACTTAGGCACTTTCCAACTTTAAATATTACTATTTAAAGAGATGTCATGAACTAGAAAAGTTTTCCAACTGTTTCTTTTGTTTTCTTGCTTTTCTAGAGAAATTAATCTAAAATTTAAAATATTCAAAGAGTAAGGTCTTTAACCCTATCTTTTATATGATCACTTTTTTAGAAAGCTTGGAAAAGTACTTGTAAGGATTGTTTTCATTGCAAATGCTAATGTCTTATTTTTGAAATGTTAAACATAAGTCTGGAGGTAGGGCAGTTCAAAGTTTATTCAGCAGCTCAATCATGCGTTTCGTAAGGTTTGTAGCTTGCTCCTGCTTCCTTTTTCCCCCCACTCTTTTTCTTAATATTTTCTTGAGTCCTTGAGGCTTATCATCTAGTAGTTGCTGTAAATATGGCTGCTAATGTTCCAGATACTGCCTTTAGACACCCTACTGGCGAGTGTTTTGAGGGTCTCCAAGACCAACCCAGGTTCCATGATTTGCTGGGAGAACTCATGGGACTCAACACAAAAGATTTGTCACAGCAAAAGGGTACTAAACAAAATCAACAAAGGGAAAAAGGCAGTGGGATAAAGGCCAGAAAAAACCAGGAGCCTACTTCCAAGATTCCCAGTGGAGTCACACAGGAGTGCTTATTCCCTCAGCAACAAGTTGTTACAACACATGTTAAATATTGTCTACCAGGGAAACTCATTAGACAGTGCTCAAGTGTTTATTGGGGCTATTCAGGTGGGTATTCTCTGCATAGCATGTACAAAATTCCAGACTCCCAGAAGGAAAGCAGGTATTCAGCATAAACCACATTGTTTGCACAGTTTAGACACAATGAGGCACTCTTCTGAGTTATGGGAATGGTGGGAACCCTCTCATAATCCAAGTTCCCAGACCCCAGCCAAAGGCCAACTTCGCCAGCCAGCCTGCTATGTTAACTTTTTATGCATAGCTAGACAAAGAATAAAGACATTTTCTCTCATGTATCTTTTTATTAGGAATAAAAATCCTTCCTGGTTTCCCTCTTACTAGATTGTGTTTCAGTACCATTAGCTAGGTTAGGTTGCTATCTGTGTCCTGACTACAGAAGGCTGGGAAGTATCTAGAATGTCCAGCTTCTATAGTGGCAGACAGATTGTGCTAACAAGAAAGAAGAGCAGTTGGGAGAGAATGTCTGTTAAGATGCTGAATACTTTTTTAATTCATAATGGTCAGTTCTAATATTTTTAAGGGTGAGGCACTAAGATACATTGGCTAGGAAAAATAAGTACCATGACCACTTACTTTTAGTATGACAGATCGTCGTAGCAAATTTTCAGCTATTTAGGAAGTTTTTGTTGTATTCTAATGTGTAAAACAGATTTATAGACATTGTTTAAAACAAAAACTTTATCGATAAGCTGAACAGGACAACAAAATTGTAGATTACTCCCATTTATGAGCAAAACAAAGTAACCCCACCATGACTTGCTCCTAAGGCTGATTCATTAGTTTAAAGGAAATTTTCTGTATTATAATATCACAATTTTATTTTCATATGAGTTTTTGTCTATGCTTATATGATTGATTTTCCAAGATGATAAGATACTATTCTTCAAAAAGATCACCTTATTTATCACAAGTATTTCATCATTTCTCAGTGAAGTCATTATCTTTAGTTTGACTTCTAAGTATTTCCTTTGCCTTTGACAGAATACTTTTGTCATGGTCAATTAAATACTTGACTCAAGTAAAAAAATCCATTGGAATTATCAGATAAATTTAATCACCTTGGGCTTTCACAATCAAAAGGCATCAGAATTCATTTCCTGATATGAAGGTTGTTCTGTGTTGACCATGGATTTAAACAGAATAGTCCTGTAGTGGAGAAAATAAAACTTGCTTATCCAAAAATCTCAGTATTAAGTGAGTGGTACTAGTTGCAGTAAGGATTGCTGATTTTGGAAATATCTGTAACATTAGACTACTAAAATGGAGATTTAGGTTTAAGAATGCTGAAATACCCTTCATAAATGAACAGGCTTAAAAATTATGCCTCGTTTTTGAGTGAAGAAAAAACATGGTATGAATATAATTGCACTGATTACCCAAGATGTAATTACTAATGAAAGTAAGATATTGTCATCCAGGTTCTGATTATTCACTAACAAGTTTGAATCCGCTACCAAACTACATGTTTAGTACTAACATATATTTGAGTACACAATTTGTTTTAGCTGTTCTTTAAAGGTCTTAAGAATTGATTGACCTATTAGTTGTAGATTTTAAGACCAACTCTCTATGGTCTACTGATTGGAACCAAAGACTTCTTTTTTGTTGGTCTAAGTGAAATTTTAGAAGAAGGCATTTGCTGTTAAATTCATTTTGTTTTTCTTAATCAAGTACTGTTAAATTATGACTGACTCTAATAGTGCTGATGTACAAATAACATTGTGACTACGGTAATAAGATCTGGCAAGTTGTTTTTAAGTTGAACCATAAAAATGGTCAAATAATGTTGATTTCATATGATTCAACCTGTTAGTTGGGTATATTTCTATAATACAGGGACAAAATATTCTTTTTTTTTTTAAGCTTATTTATTTATTTTGAGGGGAGGGGCAGAGAGAATCCCAAGCAGGCTCCACATTCAGCGCAGAGCCCAACATGGGGCTGGATCCCATGACGGGTGGGATCATGATCTGAGCAGAAATTAGTCAAACACTTAACTGACTGAGCCACTCAGTTGCCTCTAGTACAAAGTATTCGTAATTATTCAGTAGACTATTTGTGTGTTATAACTCTGTTTTGATTCTCATTTTTATTCCTTGTGGTCAGCTTTGTGACTTATTACTTGTAGCAAGCAAGAAGCAACTTGTCAGAAAATGACTGATACATTAACTTGCACTCATTATAGCATTTTACAGACAGTATAATGTTGGACTTGGAAAACATGTTAAAGGTTACCAGAGGCCACCCCACTCACCTAATATAGGAAAATATGTCATCCCCTACATGTAGTTATTTCCCTCTGCTTGACCACTTCAGGATATTCCCTCAAGAGTTTTTCTGTATTGTTAGAAAGTGTATGTGTTGAACTGAAAACTATTTAATGTTAACTCATCAGTCACATCTATATTGTTAGGTATACTGTAAAAAAGACTACTCCTTCCAGATGGCAGATGTAATATTAGAGGAGAGATGTGCTCTATACTCTTACTCTCATCCTCATGAGAAACAATCCCAACTTATTCCAATTAAAGTCATAGAATCAGCATTTTAATATTTAAGAATCTTTAAGATTTTTCCAGAGGTGATCCAATTTACAACATCTAGGTTGCTTTCAGTTTGAATTCTCCACATTATCTGATGCAGTGCCTTATAAATAACAAGCACTGAATAAACATTTGTTGAATAAATGTGAGACTGAGAGAGGGTTAATGAGATTTAAGTTTATTCAGTCATTCAATAAATATTGAGAATCTGTTGTGTGTCAGATACTGTCCTGGATATTTGAGATACACCAGTTAACAACAGAGACAAAATCTCTGTCCTCAGGAGTTTTATATTTTGCTGTGATAGCAGCATTCAATAAAGATTAAATCTATAATATATGGTCAGGTATTGTAAATGCTGTGAAGTATTATATAATTAGATAAGGATATGAGAAAGAGGAGGTAATGCTCTTATGTTAGATTGAGTGCTCAAGGAATGCCTTTCTGTGAGGTAATTGATCAAGGACTAAATAAAGTGAGGATGCTCAGCCTTGTAGATATTTGAGACAGGAGCCTTGTGGACAAATGCAAGGGCTTGAGTCACCGTGGCTAGAACTGTATATGTCAGGACTGAAGGTAAGAGAATAGTTGAGGTGGAGAGGTAGCCTGGAGAAAAATTATGCAGGGAGCTATAAATCTAAGTAGAGTTCTGAGATTTATTTCTAAGTGTGGTGGGAAACCATGAAGCAGAGGAGTGACATGATTAGATCTACATTTAAACAAGATCACTTATAGCTACTATATTGGGAATAAGTTACTTGAGGGTAAGAGAGGAAGCAAAGAGACCCATTCTAGCCCCACTGTTACAGTCTTCTAGACTTTCAGTGTCCATACAGTAACTACAAGTTATATGTAATCATTTAAAACAAATAAAATTAAGTAAAATGTAAAAATTCAGTTCTCTTGCATTAGCCATATTTCAAGGGTTCAGTAGGCACATGTGGCTAGTAACTTCATCATACTGGACAGCACAAATATAGGACATACCATCATCACAGAAAGTTTAGACAGTACCATTCTAGACAATGTATAGTAGCCAAGACTATAGGGTAGCAATAGAGGTCATGAGACTTGTCAGATAGATTTAAGACGTATTTTGAAATAAGAGCTAATAGTATTTTCTAACAGATTGGATGTTGGATATGAGAGGAAGATAAAAGTTAGGTGATTCTAAATTTTGAGGCTTGAATAAATGGCTCAGTCCATTTCAAAATGGCAAAGAAGTTTAGTACTTGAATTTGAGAAATTCAGGTTTGAAATTGAGAAATGATATGCCTCATGCAGAGATTTGAGTATACAATGAAGATTAGATTTGGCAACAAGGAACTTACTGTTTTTAAAAAAATTTTTCAAATTACTGATTTTTCTGTTTATTATTTGCCCTACAATAATTGAGTCTGTCTATATACTATGTACTTTGATCTATAAATGAGGATATAATTGTTTAGTGTGTTAACTACATCAGAAAAGTGTTCAAACTTCCAATTTAAGTAGATTGAACATATTAGCTTAATTTCCTAAGTCTTTGCTTAAATGATAGTAAAGAAATTAAAATGCTACAAACACAATAAAAAAAGTGAACCATCAAAAAAAAAAAAAAAAAACCAAAAAACAAGTATTGGCCAGGGTGTGTTCAAAAGGGAGCCCTTGTGCACCATTGGTGGGATTATAAATTGGTATAGTCACTATGGAAAACAGTATGGAGGTTTCTCAGAAAATTAAAAGTAGACCTAGTGTATTATCCAGCCATCCCACTCTGGGTATATATCCAAAGGAAGTGAAAACAGAATCTTGATGAGATATCTGCACTCCCATATTCATTTCAGCATATTCACAATAGCTTAGACAATGAAACAACCTAAGTGTCTGTCCACAGATGAATGAATAAAAAAGAATGGATAAAGAAGATATTGAGTTATATATCAATAAAGTTGGAGACATTTTTAAGTAATTAAATTAAAATGCTGCAATTATAAAAAGAAAAGTGAACTGACGGGGACCATCTGTAGAAGTTTCAAAGATTATATATATATATATATATGTGTGTGTGTGTGTGTGTGTATACACGCACACGTATATATATTCTTTAAAGTTTATTTATTTATTTTAAGAGGGAGGGGAGGGGCAGAGAGAGAGGGAGAGAGATAATCCCAAGCAGGATCTGCACTGTCAGCACAGAACCCGATGGGGGACTCCAACTCACTAACCCATGAGATCATGACCTGAGCTGAAGTTGGACACTCAACCGACTCAGCCACTCAGGCGCCCCAAAGTTTCAAAAATTTTAAGTGATCATAAGGAGGAAAGGTATTTGAAGAATCAAAGTGGAAGAAATCAAGTGCAGAAAATAAACAGAATGGGATAGAAAAGAATGGACTCATCTTGTCCCACAGAACCCTGGACAAACCTAGGATTCAGAAGCATTAGGTATGAAGGGGACCAGAAATGGGATGTGCTACAGGAAACAAGGATATGGATTGGAAGATTTAATACATATCAAGTTTATTAGTGCTTCAGGGTTTTTTTTTTAAAGGTTTTTTAATTTTTTTTTTAATCTTTATTTTTGAGAGAGAGACAGAACGTGAGCAAGGGAAGGACAGAGAAAGAGGGAGACACAGAATCTGAACCAGACTCCATGCTCTGAGCTGTCAACACAGCCTGACGCAGGGCTCAAACTCACAGACTGCAAGATGATGACCTAAGCCAAAGTTGGACGCTTAACTGACTGAGGCACCCAGGCACCCAGTGCTTCAGTTTTTATTTTTTAAAATCCCATTAAATTATTACTATTTTAAACAATATTTAACATCGGTGAAAGTTCAAAGTATACATAATATATAATTTCAAAAAATTTGTGAAAGCATTAAAACAATTTAAGATACTCCAAGCCTTGACCATGTATTCATTGTATGCTGAATCCCAATTAATTTTTAATTTTGGGGGAGACAATCCAGATATATAGCTCATGTGGCATAATTAGAAAGGAGGGAATTATAATGGAATACTAAATATGAAGGAATTATTTTCAAGTGCTTCCTGTCCCATTTCTTACTCTTTGCCTCAGACAAAGAGGGAATTAGGAAGAATTACCTTTTAGCTACACAACAGGGAAAATTCAGTACATTGAAATCTTACTCTGTGTGCCTTCTCACCCCCAATTCTCTCAGTAATGGTGAAATTGGATAGCCTGAAATTAGACCCACTGAAAGAGGAGCAAGTATGAATTCATTTATGTAAAAATGCTGTTTCTTTTGTTAAATTAGAAAATATAAAAAATACGTAAACACATGATCTAATTGGAATGTTTAATTTAGGTATAGTATGTTTCATTAAATCAGCAGTGTTGTCTATGCAGACATGAGATTCTGATGTATAGTTATGGGTCATGAAATTTGGAGAAAGAGGTTCTAGAATGCTTTTGCTCTCTTCCCCTACACAAATAGCCATTAAATGTTAGTGAGCCCATTAATGAATCATCTTCATCTCTTTTCCCTTAAGAATAGAATTTTCTATAGCTTGTATTTCCCATACTTTCTTTATTTGTTTGAGTACTGCCATTATACTATAATCTTGGCTATATCCTAATGCCATTTACTTAATATTTTTAAAATATCTCATTTTCATGCTTGAATTTCTTTAAAAAGGAAATCTTAGATCAATATTATTTTCTAAAGTGGAAAACCAGTAAAATGTCCCATTAATGGTAGGTAAGTGCAAAAGTCAATACCATTATGATATCTGAAAACATAATAATGTTATGAAATGTCAGCTATGATAGGATGGCTTGCCTGTGCAGCAAGGCTTCAAGCTCAGGACATGTCTCTATTTGTTAAAAGGGAGATTAGCAAGTAAAACAAACTAGCACTAAACTGGGACTTTTTGCATGACCTGATCAGAAGTATTGAAACAATTAAAAACAGAGTAACTTGCTTATTATGGAATTCAGTTTTCTAAAATTTAGCTACAGAAATTCTTTCTTTATTTATAAGTATTACTCTTAGAAAAGCCCAATCACAAGCCAAATGTAATAATCGACACGCAGGAAAGACATTTAGAAATATGGAAATATAGTGATAGGAGTTGTATTTGGGTCTCTTCTCCACTGCCTCCTTTCCACTCCTCCTAAGAAGTGAAAGGCCTCAGGATATGGAAGGCTTCCAGAACTATCTGTATTTTAATTCAGTTTCAGCATGTTTGATTACTACAATGACCAGCTGTGCCTTTTTCTTCTTTAAGATTTACCATTGTATTAAATATTTAAAAGATCAAAGAGCTTGAATTTTCTTTCTTCAACTGTATTAAGCTCATCTTAGGCTATTTTGCTTGTAATAATGTAGCCTACATTCTCCTTTTCTTTATCAAATTATCGTCTGTGACCTGTCAGAAAGACTGAAAAATCCAGGTTTTTTTTTTTTTAATTTCTTCCCTGAGATCTCAATAATCTATTTTTTTTTTAATAATTTGAGATTTGGACTTTTTTTTAAGTTTATTTATTTGAGAGAGAGATCATGTGGGTAGAGGGGCAGAGAAAGGGAGAAAGAGAGGATCCCAAACAGGCTCTGCACAGGCAGCAGGGAGTCCCACGTGGGGCTCAAAGTCACAAACAATGAGATCATGACCTAAGCTGAAACCGAATTTGGATGCTTAACCAACTGAGCCACCCAGGTGCCCCACAGTAATCTAATTTTTAACAATAATAGCTAACATTTATTAAGCAATTACTTTGTGCTAGGCACATGTTCAAATTGCATGTACTAACTCAGCAATCCCCATTTTCAGATGAAGAAATCCACAGTGCTTGACTACACATCCCAGCTCCACAATTTACTAGCTGTATAATCTTGGGCCAATTATTTAATCTCTGCACCTCAGCTCCTCATTTGTAACATCGTCATAGTACCTACCTCATGGAATTGTTGAGATAAGACAATATTTTCCTGTGTTATTGAACAGAACTGTATAGAGCTATATCTCCTGTTAACTATACTCAGTTTGCCCATTAGCTCAATTCAAAAGTCAAACCTTCCTTGTTTCGTTTGTTTGGTTTGGTTTGGTTGCAGTTTGGCATCAGGGAGAAAAATATATTCTATAGCTTGTGAAGTTCTTACAATGGGACTGAAGAGAAGAACACACTTCATTTTAAAACAGTGTCAATAATTTAGTGCGTGTTCTTAGAGAAACCATTCACAAAATGAAGTCTCTTTAATCAAAGCATGGTTTCAAATGAAATGTTTGGAAATAAAGAACTTTAAAGAGAAAAAAGAAAACTATGCGTCTTGAGCCCTGTGTGGAATGTTCTCTTGTGGTGTGGGTAGTGCCCTGATAACTTTAAAAATGAAAATGGAACTGTTCCTAGAGGGACTAAAAGTTGAGAACATGCCCAAATATTTCATCCATTTAGATACATGAAATATTTATATAGTACAACTTGGTGATTTGGAAAGTTTCCATCCATTTAGGCTATGATGTCATGAATATCACATATGATATAATATAAATAACAATATTTAAGCATCATATTCTTTGAACCATAATGTTCATATAAACTGAGTCACATTCTCCAGAAGTAATGAACATAGAACATAATTAACTCACCACTGTGCTCATTAATCAGATGCCAGTGTTTAAGTCTTGTTTCTACAACCCAGATTACTGGAGACCTAGCTATCTGTAGATACCCTTAGATCTTCTCAAACTGATAAAGTCTCTGCTTTGGAAGCGAGTTTAGAAATAAAGGTCAAATAACTATTATTGCTTTGTAGCCACAGCTCTGCTTCCCTCTAATTACCTGAGTTTTTACAACTAATTAATTACCATTGAAGATTTCCCTCTTTTGTTTACATATTTATTGTCTCTGGAAGCCTCTCCTGTTTATCCCTAAAGCACACATATGCAGTGTAACTCTCTGTCATGTAGACTACCGACTACCTCTGACTGGACCCTGTACTTCCAGTTTCTCGCTGGCTTACTGAATTCCTTATCCTCAGAAGGCAGACAAAACCCAGCCTGGGCTACACATGTGGAGTTCACACTGCAAACTATGAATGTAAACAGGAAGTTCTTTGTTAGGAATGTGATCACTTTAACAATTAGAGGATCAAAAACTCTTACATTCACAATAGGCAACAGAATTTTTTTTAATTTTAATTTAATTTTAATTTAATTTTAATCTCTACTTTCAAATTTTTAATTTTAATTTAATTTAATTTAATTTTAATCTCTACTTTCAAAATAGTCCTTAAATATAATCTTGACTTTACCATATAAATTTTAATTGGGTTCAATTCCACCCTCAAGTCCTTAGCATTATGTCAAAGTGCTCCCTAAGGTAATAGAATTTCTTAGAAATCTAGTGAGCCTCTTTAATGAAATAGATGTCCACAATCCCTTATCTGCAATTCTAGAAAAAGCAGAAACATTTTTGTAACTTATTTGAAGGCAGACTTGACCTGAGCTTTGTTGGTGACAAAAGCTGACTTGACCTAAGACTATTTATAGTTTTTATTTATCCTACTTAGTGTGAATATTAGTAAGTTTGCTATAGAAATGTGAATGTATTGGGTTACTGGTTGCTGATCCACACCTTTGCTGGAAATGTTTCATAGTACACAGTATAAACACTGCGTTAGTTTTCTGAAATCCGAGAAACTCTCATTACTAAAGCACAGTTGGTCCGGAGTTTCACATAAATGGTTGGGAACCTGTATACAAATACACATAAGAGATAGAGGGAAGCTAGCCTTTTTTTTTTTCTTTCTGATTCTTTTAATGTTCCTTTGTCACCCATCTCCTTTCTCCCCATCCCTCTCTTCTTCTTTTCTTCCTCCCTCTTTTAACAAACGTTCAATAATTATAATCCAACCAGCAATGTCAGATGTGCTAGGAGTTCTGTTCTTTATATATATATATTTTTTAACATTTTATTTTTTTTTTAAGTAATCTCTACACCCAATATGGGGCTCAAACTTAACAAACCCGACATCAAGAGTCATGTGCTGTATCGACTAGCCATCCAGGTGCCCCTCTTAATACATTTTAATTGACCTTAATAAGTTCTGTAGTTTATCATTTATAATGGAATTCATAACAGAATCTAAGAGAAACACTATTCTTTTGTAAAATTTTTGCTTTGCCTCTGAAAGGTCATTTGAGTTAATATTGCAACCCTGTTATTAGGTCATTTTATTTTCTTCCTTCTGAATTGCACATTGGGTAATAACCTCACAGCATAATAAAATTCAGTTGAATTTATCTTTAGACAGGTACAGTATGAGAACTATGGCAGTTGCCCTATTCCATACCTGTAGACCAGTCTGAACATAAATTATAAGTGTTATTTTTTTATCATTTATTTTAGCTTGGATTTTTTTTTTCTTTTCTTTTCTTTTTTTTTTTTTTTTTTTTTTTTAGCTAATGCTAGTAAAGACTAACTTCAAAAACAGATACTGTAGTTTTGAGAGAATTGCAGAATTCATAATGCAGGCTATGGAGAGTCTTGGGTAATAACTAAATAAATACATAAAATCTTTTTAAAGTGAACAAATGAAGACTAGAAAAACCTTACCTGTTTGCTGTGACTGTAATTCATCTGTTTCTAATGATGGGAGTCTAGAGCTTAAAATGAGAGAGAAAAAAAATTGGACTTTAAAAGTATAATCAATTTGTGTTCAACAAATCATTGGCATAAAATTACTAAGGGATTATGTTTTAGATTAAAATATCTATATAGTGTACAGACCTTGTTTGATCCTGATTTGAACAATTACAATTAAAAGAAACCAAAACCCAGAGGCATCTGGGTGGTTCAGTTGGTTACGCATCTGAATCTTGATTTTGGCTCAGGTCATGATCTTGCAGTTCATGAGTTGGAGCCCCGCGTAGGGCTCTGCATTGGTAACGCAGAGCCTGCTTGGGATTCTCTCTCTCCTTCTCTCTCTGCTCCACCCCTGTTTGCATGCGTACTCTCTCTCTCTCTCTCTCAAAATAAATAAATAAACTTAAAAAAAAAGAACCACACATCTTAGACCACTGGGATCTCTAAAAGAAGTGTGCTTGAAGTAAAGCCATTCATACTCAGTGTTCTTTTCTTATTAGTCTTCATTCCTCCATCCTTGAGATTCAGGGCTTTCAAATGCCAAGTATATGCTGAAAATAATCTAAATCTATATTTTTATCCCAGACTTTTCCCATAAACGTCACACTCATATCCAGCTATTTACTTGGCATCTTCACCTGAATGTCTAATCAGCATCACAAACTTAACACGTACAAAAGTGAGCTCTGAAACTTCTTCCCAACCAGTTCCTCAAACATCTTTTCCATCTTAGTTAATGGTAACTAGGGGCGCCTGGGTGGCGCAGTCGGTTAAGCATCCGACTTCAGCCAGGTCACGATCTCACGGTCCGTGAGTTCGAGCCCCGCGTAAGGCTCTGGGCTGATGGCTCAGAGCCTGGAGCCTGTTTCCGATTCTGTGTCTCCCTCTCTCTCTGCCCCTCCCCCGTTCATGCTCTGTCTCTCTCTGTCCCAAAAATAAATAAAAGTTGAAAAAAAAATTTTAAAAAAAATGGTAACTCCATCCTACCAATATCTCAGGGCAAAGAGCATCCATATCAGCAAATCCTTTTGGCCTTCCTTCAAAATAGTTCCAGAATCTGATTAATTCCCATCTTCCCCCAGCTACCATTTTGGGTCAAGGCATCGTAGTTCCTTGCCGGGATTATTGCCACAGCCTGCTAATTGTCTTTTTGCTTCTACCCTTGCACTTCTGTATATTCTCCCAGCAGCAGCCAGAGTGGTCAGATCACATTTTAACTGAAAACCTTCTGGTGAGCTTTCCATTTCAGTGTATATTATCAGTGCTTTTTTCTCTGATGTAGAAGATCCTCCATAGTTTATCTTGTATTTTTTCTTCCTCTCATTCTCCTTGGTATTCCTGGGAAATCCTCCTGCCTCAGGATGTTTCATTCTGCCCAGAATGTTCTTTTCTAGATATCTGCATGGCTTAATATCTTAACTTCCCTCAGTTCTTCGTTCAAATGACAAGCTTTTGACTTTTTTTTTTTTTTTTTAATGTATACCTTTTAACCTCTCTGGTAATCATTAGCCCTCCTTGAGTTATTTTCCTCTATGGCATTAATAAACATATATTTTATTTCCTTATTTATTGTCTCTCTTTTCTAATAGAATGTAAATTCTATGGGGCCCAGTATTTTTGTCTGGTTTGTTCAGTGCTATATCTTTAGTGCTTAAATGAGTATTTAGCTTATAGTGAGTACTCAGTATTTGTTGATTGAATTAATAAAAACCCATCACCTACCAATGCCTAGCTCACAATAGAGCTTTAATAAATATTTACATGAATGAATGGTTAAGTAATCTGGTAATGGCTCATCCTAGTCTTTTTCCTAATCTTCTTGACTCTCTTGTAGTTTTATTTTCATCTAGCCTGGATTCCACGGTCCATCCCTTCAATAACTCCTTACAGCTCTCAACTCTTGTTCTTTTATCATATCCACCAAGCAAAGCTTTGGCTTCTCTGTTTTTATTCATTGGCTGCTAAGTGCAACCAGGTAAAGCCGAAGATCTGACTCTAGTTCTGGGGGCAGCCAAGAAAGAGAACACCCAGGGCCAGTATTGTCACTAGGAGATAACATATGATTTCATAGCTCCATGCTACAATTCCAGCAGTCCCTTTGCTTTGGTTAGTTTTCTACACTGAAGGGTTATCACTAAAATAGTCCTTTATTCATGATTTAATTCAAGAGCCTCCAATTGCTAGAAATCAAGGATGTATGGTAAGGAAGTACTCACCAGGCTGATTTCTGAGTCATAAAAAGAATGTCTGACATTGACTACTCCCCTTTTAGAATTAGTATCAAGATGGTCATAGGAGTTATTGGAATTGAGTGTTAAAGCTTTATCCAGAGATGGTTAGTGCAGTGATACTAACATTACTGTGTATGGGAATTACCTGCACAACTACAGTTTCCTGAGTACATTCTGAAAGAAAGTCAATCTTTGCAGTATGGTTACAAATGGACTTGAGTACTAAGCATTTTGAAATAAATCACAAGGACTGCTTCACTGAGCCCATGAGACATTTAGGCAAGAAGTCTTCCATCCAGTTTATTTCCATCTGCACACATGTTTCTTTCTCTTCACTTCAGTGGACTTGATGAAGCATCTGAAAGGTAATTACCCTTGCCTATTGGTTGCCCACTTCCTCCTGTACCTTCAACCTCTTTACTGGCTCTTTCCCTCAGCATGTAAACACAAAGCTTCTTACATACTAAAAATCAAAGGAAAGATCATCTAACCCTCACCTTGAAATTTGTCATCCTAATTTTACTCCTTCAGTTACCAACCAAGCTTCTAGGAAGTAGTCAACCCTTAAGATTCTGTTTGCTTCTGGGGTGCCTGGGTGGCTCAATCAGTTAAGCATCTGACTTTGGCCCAGGTCTTGATGTCACAGTTTCATGAGTTAGAGCCCCACATCAGGCTCTGTGCTCTGTGCTCCCAGCTCAAGGCCTGGAGCCTGCTTCAGATTCTGTCTCTCTCTCTCTCTCTCTCTCTTCCTCTCTCTCTCTCTCAAAAATAAACATTAAAAAAGTCTTTTTGTTTGCTTCCTGCCTCGCATCAATTTGTTTTCTGTCCTACGTGACTAAAACTTCTTTTGATAATGTTACCTATGACATCCAGATAGGCGAATCCATATGCTCTTATATTGTATGACTTCTCTGTTATTTGAGACTGATGATGATTAATAACAATTATTGTGTAAGAACTTCATATACATCTTGTTTAATTCTTGCTGGCTTCTTATGAGATAGGAACTGTTAATAATTTGTTTTGAGAAAAAAAACTGAGCCTAGAGATGTTAATTGGCCCCAAATTACAGAGCTGGTGATTTGAACCTAGACAAACTGACACAAAGATCCACATTTTTAATCTTTGTTCTACAAATCTCTTGTTTGAAACTTCTCTTTCATCCTCTCTAACAACAATCATCCCGTTTTCTTCATATTTTTCTGGCTGTTTCTTTGCAGTTACCTTAGTAGGCTCTTTTTTCTCCTCTTTTATATGCTATTCTCCTCTAGGTCTTTATATTTGGCTCTTTTTCTTTATATGCTCCTCCTGAGACACTTTACCCTTGATTTTGTCTGTTGCTACCTATTGATCATTTCCAAATCTGTAAGACCTCTATTAGTTTCACACTAAGAAAACTAATGAGCCTTTAAAAATTCAAAATAAATCATTGTATGCCTCACTCTGAAGTTTGTCAATGCTTCCCCATAGGTTTCAGTATAAAATTTTAAACTGTTTTGCAAATCACAAAAACACCTTTTAGCAGTGCCTGGCTGGCTGATTCAGTGGAGTATGTGACTCTTGATCTGGGTGTAGAGATTACTTTAAAAAAAAAAAAACACTTTTATGATCTGATTCCTATTGACTGCTATAGCCTCATTTCTTGCCCCCCCCTTCTTTAGATAATCTGCAGAATTTGAAAGCATACTACTGTTTTATATCTTTCTTTTCACATACGTTGTTTCCTTTGCCTGGAAGACCTTAACTCTGACCCCTTGATATCTTCTCCATTTACCTTCTTCCTGTTTATTCCTCCAGAATGATTCAAAAGTCACCCTCCCCACTCCAATCTCAGAATTGTTTCTATGCTCTTTCTGGTCTAATTAAAGCGTTTTGGAATCCCATGGTACTTTAAGCCATTATAACATTTAACACCGTGTGTTGCTATCATTGATTTATTGTCTCATTCACAGATACTGAGTTTGTTTGTTTAATATCAGGTTTCATGCCTTATTTAATTTTTTTATTTCAGAACTCAGCATATAACTTACTATGTAAGAGGTAGTCGATTAATATTTAAGTAGTGAGTTCATTTATGGATAAGTTTGGAGTTTATTTAGTAATCAGTATGGCCTTAGTTGAGGTTTATGAGGGAGATAAAGATCTGATGACAACTCTGCTTTAGAATTGCTAATTTAGAGGTGAAGTAGATGAGATGTAGTTTATACAAAATTAATCTTTTGTAGTGAGACTTTAGTAGATAACTCAGGAAACCTAGATATAAGTATGTTATACTTATAATGATGGTTGCTAAAGGTTAAAGTGTGTCCTCACCAAATTCATATATTAAATCCCTAATGTCTAATGCCTCGGAATGTAACTGGATTTGGAGATAGAGTCTTTAAGATGTAATTAAGTTATAACTGGGTTCAGGGTGGCCCCAATCCTGTCCTTATGAGAAGAGGCAATTGGGACAGACAAAAGATCGTGGGAAAACAGAGGGAGAGGATGTCCATCTACAAGCTGAGGAGAGAGTCCTCAGAAGAAAGCAACTGTGCCGACACTTTGATTTTAGACTTCTAGCTTCCAGAATTGTGAGAAAATAAATTTCTAGTGTTGAAGCTACCCCGTTGGTGGCACCTGTGATGGCAACCCTAGCAAACTGAAATAGTAACCAAACGTAGAAGGTTAATGTTCAACCTCATTAGTAATTACAAAAATGTAAATTAAAACTATAATATGGTTTCATACTTACTGGTTTGATATCAACCCTATCAATACCTACTACTGGCATTTGACACAGCAAGGTCTTTTATGCTACTTGATGGAGTATAGGTTGGTGTAACCACCTTGGAAAGAAATTTCGCTTTATCCAGGTGTCCAGGCTATGCGTACTATATGACCCAGAATTTCTATTCAATTATCATGTATGCAAAATGTTCATAGCAACATTATTTTTGTTAGTAAAAAACTGAAAACAATCTAGATTCCTAGATTCCAACAATGGAATCCTAATCAGTAGTAAAAGTGAATAAGTAACCCAAATGCACATGAATGACTCACAAAATAATTTGGAGTGAAGAAAGCAAGTCACAGAAGCCTATTTACAAAATAATTACTCTTTTAAAAACTCAAAAGTATGTATACCTACAAAAAATGAGGGGAAAGAATGGATGGTAGGAAAAATGAGACTTGAAAGAAAGATTAATTTGGGAGAAGTTAAGAGTGAATAAGCAACAGTTATTGATGACAAGACTAAGAGGAAAGGGAGGAAAAAAGACAAAGAAGAGAGACCTTGAGCCTGGCAGGTGGAGGAATAGTAGTCCCATTAATCTCTTTGGAACAGTTAGAGGAGCTAATTTGGAGGAAAAGGTTGTTTTAGGCTTTAGATTTATTGAATTTTATCCAGACAGTATTGAAGTAAAAAATGGACAATACATAGTTAAAAATTGAAAATCTAGTATTTGGAACAAGGCTATCTCAAGGCTGGAGTGAGATTTAGGAATAATCTGCCATAAGGTGATTAGGTGAAGTCTTGATAGCAGGTGCATTCTCCAATAAGAACTGGATATAGAGAACACTAGCTTTAGGGGAACGGATGGAGATTATATGAGTAAAAATTCTGACCCTGAGTGTCATTCGTTAGAGTTAGAAGGGATGATGTGATGTAATCAGAAATTAAGCCAGAATTCTGACAAGTGAATTGTAGTGGAGCATATTATTCCAGTGCTATTCTGTCATATGTTAACAGTAAATTTGAATAATTGATCCAGAGTGATTTTGTCACTTGTCTATAAGCCAGAATTCCTTTATCTTATGTAAAAAGGTCTCCATTGTTTTGCATATTAGTCATTTTTATTTATGGCAGTTACACAAGAGAACTGTGTAGTTAATTAAAATTAAAATTGTAGATATAAAAACTATACCTTGAGAAACACATTTTATAGAGTTAGTTGGATTGCAACAGAATGAGAAGCCCAAACCACATGGTTTGAAATTAAATTCATGAGTTCTTGCAAGTCATGCTACTATTTAAGCTATAAGCAATAATCTAATTTAGTTGTCACAATTATGTGAAGTAGTTTGAAAATGATATAATGAAAAACAGTATTCAATATGAATATTTCTGTGTCATTGCTTAGTGTTTTAGATTTGAGTTTTAGATTTCTTGAATTATTTATTAGATACAAAAATTAGTTATTTTTAAATATTTTTTTCTTAACTTTTTTTTAAAAATTTAACTTATTTATTTTTGAGAATGTGAGTGTGAGCCAGGGAGGGACAGAGAGAGAGGGGAACAGAAGATCCAAAACAGGCTCTGTGCCGACAGCAGCAAGCCTGATGCAGGGCTTGAACTCATAAACTATGAGATCATGACCTGAGCCAATGTTGGACGTTCAACCAACTGAGCCACCCAGGTGCCCCCAAAATTAGTTATTTTTAAGATTGAAATGTTGTATAACACATTTCAAACTGGAAATTGGTAATATCAAAATCATTATTAGAACAGAGTAGTTTAAGTAAAATTTTGACCATCTATGGTCAAAAAATTGACCAGCTTAATATTAATCTCAATATTCAGTTGAGATTATTGTTGGAACTACTGGAGTATTGTTCCAATAACTGGAAATTATTGTTGCAACTACTCAGTAGGTTTATTATGCTGCTTTTGTGGCTTGTGGGGTTGTTTGGGCTTACTCTTTTCATTTATTTTCTCTAGAATCAAAGTTGATTTTATACACATTAATATAGAATGACTCCTGCTACTTTACTTGACCAGCATATAAACTTACCCAAAACTTTTAGATATTGTAGCTTTGTAAGAAAAGACAAGGGAAGAAGATAGACCTCACTTTCACCTTCAGTATTCTAGTAGTTGCTGAATAAGTAATGTTTGTTACCTTCTGCTTTTAATACTTCTAATAGCCAGCTTCTTGCTTATCAGTTAGATCATAAAGGTACATGCTGCTTGGTCATGAGAATGCTAAATGGTGGAAAATCAGAAAAGTGGCAGCAATCTCTTTAATGGGCTGTCACTGCCTTGCTTATGTTAGTACTTCACTTTGGAGTAGAGTGAGCTTTGATCAACCTTTCTGGATCATCTAACACTACATCCCAAACCAAATATTATAAAAGCCACCTCAGTGCAAATCGCTTTGCCAATTAAAACATGAAGTGATAGGTTTGTAAGAAGCTTGAGGTCTTGAAGCTCGAGAAAGACAATGATTAATTTACTTAGAATGTTCCCTGTCTTGTAAGATTTCTTTTCAGTGGTCTAAAAACAGCATCCAGAAAAACTCAGAAGTGTAGTAAGAGGGCTTGCTGTGTTACATTTTTTTTCAAAATCTATACCCTGGTTGTATTAGTTTTCTCTTGCTGTATAACAAATTAGCACAAGATTAGTAGCTTCAAGCAACACATGTTTATAATCCTACAGTTTCTGTGGGTCAGGAGTCCAAGTGCAAGTTAACTGGGTCCTCTGTTCAGGATCACATCAGGCTGAAATCAAGGTGTTTGCCAGGGATAAAATCTTATTTGAGGCTTGGAGTCTTCTTCCAAGCTCACTGGATATTGGCAGGATTCAGTTCCTTGCAGCTGTAGATCAAAAGGTCATGTCTACTTGCTGGCTGTCAGCTAGGGTCTACTCTTAGCTCATCAGTGTTACTCTTGTGTCCTTGCCATATGGCCCCTTCCACAGGCAATTCAGAACATGATTTTTTTCCTTCATCATAGTCAGCAGGAGAAATTTCCCTGCCTTTGAATCTCCCTACCATCTGCTTCAACAGAGTCTTCTTTAACATAACCCAGTCAACTGAGAGACTGTCCTTTGATACTGATAGGTTCCACCCACACTCAAGGGGAGGAGGAGATTATACACATCTGGTATATCAGAGGGGCAGGAATCTTAGACAACACCTCAGAATTCTGCCTACAACAGTCTGCTTTCTGGGCTCCAAGTATTCATGTCCCCCCACCCCATACACACAAAGAAGCAAAATCTACCTGTTCGTGTGGTTCCCAGTGTTCTCATCCTGTTGAAGCATCACCTCAAAGTCTAAAACTTTATTTAAATCATCTAAATTGGATGTAGATGAGGCTCCTGTGTATCATCTCTCTGTGAACCTGTAAAAATTAAAGAGTATCCCAACATAAAATGGTGGTAGGGGCATGGGGTAATTATTGTAGACATTATGGTTCATAACAGGCAAGGGCAGGGGCCCCTGGGTGCCTCATTCGGTTGAACATCTGACTCTTGATTTCAGCTCAGGTCATGATCCCAGGGTCGTGGGATTGAGCCCCACATCAGGCTCCATGCTGAGCATGGAGCCTGCTTAAGATTCTCTCTCCATCTCCCTCTGCCCCTCTCCCCTTCTCACTCTCTATAATAATTTTTTTTTAATTTTTAAACATTAAAAAAAAAAACAGGCAAGGGTAGAATAGGTTAAAAAAGGAGTCACTGGTCCATAACAGTTCTGAAATCCATGTTGGCAGACTCCAACAGGGTTTTGGTTAGGTTTCAAGGCCTGGGAACTGCCCTTCATGGCTCTCAACCCTGTCCTTTCAGTCTTGGTTCCAGCTTCTGGAACAGTCTTCCTTTTCTAGGAAGGTAGCATATGTTTGCAACTGCTTAGTTTTATCAGCCTCCGTTTCACCAGTGGCCTTTGGGATGAGTCCAGCAACATTTTTCCATTTTCTATTCCTTCTGTTTCCTTTTAGTTCAAGCTGGCAGTGTTTATGCTGAAACACTTTTCTCAAACTCTGGGTTTTGAGTGGATTTTTCAGGGATTCACTGCATTAGACAAAAGCTACACTTGCAATGTTTTCAAGAAATGAAATAATCTTTTTGTGTCTTTGCCTCTTGCTGAGATGGCTAATAGACAACTCTAAAGTTTACCAGAGACCCTTAAAACATTGAAAGGGTCCTTTGTGCACTAAATTCTTTGGCCTTTGATCTTTCTGAAATTTTACCAGAAGGTTATCTTTTGCTCTAGTATGTTTTTGGCAGCCATTTCTGATTTTTAAATCTTTTGCTATCTGGAGAGGCTGGGCATTTTCATCATCTAGTCCTGTTTCCTGACTCCTTAATAGCTATTTCCTCAATTTGTCACTTTCCCCTTGCATTTTACTATAAAGAGCCAAAGTGAACCAGACGGTGCCTTCAACACATCACTTGGAAATCTCCTTAGCCATATATCCAGCTGTGTCACTGATAAGATCTGCTTTCCATATAACTATAGGACATAATGTTGCTAAGCTTTTTGCTCCTACATAACAAGGATTCCCCTTATTCCAGTTTCCAATACAGGCATATCCCATTTTGTTGTACTTCACTTTATTGCACTTTGCAGATACTGCATTTTCTACAAATTGAAGGTTTGTGGCAACCTTGCCTCAAGCCAGTGTTTTGGTGCCATTTTTCAAACAGTATTTGCTCACTTTGTGTCTTTGTGTCACATTTTAGTAATTCTTGTAGTATATCACATCTTAAGTTGTTTTGTTATGGTGATCTGCGATTGATAATCTTTGATGTTACTATTGTAATTGCTTTGGGGTGCCACAAATGTGCCAGTGTAAGATGGTGGATCGAAAAATGTTGCATGTACTCTGGCTGCTTTACCAACTGGCTGTTACCCCATCTCTTTCCCTCTCCTCAGGGCTCTCTATTCCCTGAGATACAACAATATGGAAATTAGGCTAATTCATAACCCTACAGTGGCCTTTAAGTGTCCAAGTGAAAGGAAGAGTCCCATGTCTCTTGCTTTAAATCAAAAGCTAAAAGTGATTAAGCTGAGTGAAGAAGGAATGTCAAAAGCCAAGATAGGCCAAAAGCTAAGTCTCTTGTGCCAGACACTTAAACCAGGTTGTAAA